>NW_009617073.1:0-17493 GCF_000690535.1 Cariama cristata
ATACGAAGTCTGGAGAGAAACATAAAGTGAACGAAAAGAGACGCTAAATGTGAGATCTCTTGTAACCATTAGCAAAGTCTTTGTCCTGTTCTTTGGTTTTTTGCTTCTTGGGTTTGTTTTTATTTTAGCTTTTCTGGATGAAAGAATCCAGCTTGACTAACAATGGTCTCTTCTCTTTCAGAGGCAAGATCCTGTTTCCTGGAACTCAACATTTGAGGATATTTCCAGGAACGTGCTGAATATAAGATACACCCTGCTACCCTATCTCTACACATTAATGTATGATGCCCATGCCCACGGCAGCACTGTGGTCCGCCCCATGCTCCATGAGTAAGTGCGAGTCCTTCGCTCTCCTTATCAGGAATTTCCACTAAAACTTCTGCAGTCACGATTTTCCTAACAATAGAGTTTTCTCTTAGTAACAGTAATTTTTATTTAAAAAATACCAAACATGAGATTGAAAATATGAGCTTTCAATACAAAGTCTCACTTGAACAGCACTAGTTCTCCATTTTTCACTACATAAAATTGAACTTTTTCTTTTCTAAGACTAATATTTCAATCCTGAAGCTCACCTTTAACCTCTTTAGGGGCAAGGAACAAAATGCTGGCCATATGTAGAATCAAAGAAACAGGTGTTGCAAAAAGCACTGGATAAAAACTTTAAGCAAAAAAAAGAGGGAATTCTGCCACAAATCATGAGAGTGTCACAGGGAAAAATGGCTTTTTTTGTGCATGTCCAAGCTAATATAGCAGATTTTTTAAAAAAACATTGTTAAGACACACAAAGCCTCCTTTGTTCCTTGTTAGGCAGGGCAGTACCCGCAAAAGCTTTAACTCCTCCTGTTGTGGAGTTAGATGTGGTCTAGCATCTATGTGCAAGTCTTGGCTGAGGAACACCGAGCTGTTGCATGTATTGACTTGCTTTTTACAAAGCAAATGTCTAAGAAAGAAGTGGTGCAAATGAGAAAGTGGTTCCCAGCCTGTTCACTACCTAATCTTATTATTGCTAATACCAGCCAAGCACAACAGACCTTCTCAGTTTTGTGATCTAAATATACTGAAAAGCAAATTGAAAGAAATGGCAAAAAAAAAGAAAGCTAAGTAATAGCTTGCATTTCTTTAATATGTTTCATATTAGGACCTTTATGCATTCCTGGCAAGCATTAATTGAGCTATGAATTAGTAATACTAGAGTAAAGGTGAGGAAATAGTAGATACTAGGAACAGTAGATTCAATTACTGAGAAAAATGTCTTAAAGAAGGAACACTTTGGAAAAGTTCAGCACCCAATGTCTAATCATTATTCTGTTAACTTGCAGGTTTGTGGAAGACAGAACAACCTGGGAAATATATAAGCAGTTCCTTTGGGGACCTGCACTGCTCATCAGCCCTGTGATGGAAAAGGTACATTTTTAAGCACTTACAAAAATATTAAAGTCACTTTAGCTAAACTTCACTTTTTGATTTAAGGTGCCTAAAACATGTATGTTTAATTCCAGAATGCTGTGAGTGTGAATGCTTACTTACCCAATGACCGCTGGTATGATTACTACACAGTAAGTCATTTTAAAAATTGTATTTTATATGTCTGCTTCACAGTGCTGTTCAGACAGCAGCAGGGTGTGTTGAGAGTGGTGGTGAGGTGTGAAACCTCTCTCTCCCTTTTACAAACTTGCATTCAGTATCAGCTCTTAGCAATATAACATCTTTTTAGCTGATCAAAAAATCCTTGATTCCTGTATAATAATGTATAATAACATGACCACAGTTAGGGTAAATTAAAAGGTGAAATACCTTTAATTTGAAGTCCTTCTATCGACTTTTTAACCCTCAAATGATATACATAATGTCTTTGTAAGGAATGCCAGACTGGAGAAAGACAAAACAGGTCTGGCCACATCATCTTTCACAGAAAATAAGAAAAGATTTGTTATAGGAAGAGTAGGCACCAAAAAATCACTTCATTAATCACAATCTTGTGTTATTTTACCTGACTAGCCTGTTTGGTTCACCTGCTGTCACCTACGGTCAAACCAGTCTTTTATAGATCCAGAATTTCAGAGTTTCTCTTAAAAGCATTAGGTAGTTACTCCTGCAGTAATAACTCCTAACAAATCTGTCTAGCAAAAAATCAGCATTTCATTCTAAAAAAAATCGTGTAAAGCAAGAGCAATTCAGTAAAAGACTTTTTTTTTTTTTTTTTTTTTTTTTTTTCATACATAGGATGCAGATATTTGGTTTATTTTTTTTTTCATACATAGGATGAAGATATTGGCTTTAGGGGACAATTCAGACTTTTAGCAGCTCCTTTGGAACATATCAACCTGCATATCCGAGGTGGATATATCCTTCCTTGGCAACAACCCGCTAATACAACTTTTTACAGGTAAGATTAACTGAAAGTTAACGTTTAGTTTTGCACAATTACACATAAACACTATCAGTCCTCAGGGAAGCTACATATATGATAACACTGGAACTTTATGGCTCGTTTTTCTTTATGGTTTCCTCCTAATGGTCTCCTTTAAATTTAATAGTGTGGGCTTAGGAAGATGAGTATGGGAGATCAATTGAGTGGTGTCCAATATTTCTTAAAAAATTCTAACATAAGAGAAATATATACTGTGATTAGCTGACGAAATTGAGGAAAAATTATTGTGTTTTCCATAGCCGAAAAAACCCGATGGGACTCACTGTCGCTTTGAATGACACTCTGTTTGCAGAAGGACAGCTTTATTGGGACGATGGGGTTCGCATTGGTATGTATGGTGCTTCTTGCCTTCATAAAATCCTGTTTTGCTGTGAGAATGGTCAAACACTGCAACAGGTTGCCCAGAGAGGCTGCGGAGCCTCCACCCTTGGGGACATTCAAAGCCCAAATTAAAACAGACGAAACAAAACCCAAGGATATGAACTGGGGAGAGATGAAACAAATCACAGGAGTCCTTGAAAACCAGGTCATGTTCAGTAGCTGACTTAGGAGCTTTTCTGTCTGCAGTTTTTAACAATAACACCGTTGTCAAAGTGGAAACTCCAAGCTGTAAGAAACTGCATTGCTTAGCCATCGCTTTGGGAGAGAAGTGCTGGTGGTTGCTTCTGCCTCAGGAGACCTCAGTGTGGCGTGGGGTGTTCGAGGAGCAGCGTTAGGAGCAGATGGAAACGATGGACTCTGGCCAAAGCAATCACAGTTCTGGAGGACTTAGCTGAACATCCCTTCAGAGACAAAACTGAAATTAAACCTCCAGATTGCCATTACAGTAAAATTATTTTTCATGATTTAAAGGGATAATGCTATGATTTATAGAATTAATACGTTGTAGAAATGAAAGTGTGCCCCAGACCTAAGGCAACACAGGTAACAAAGATTTGTCCTCAAACCTATGGGAACCGTAACCACAGATGATGTGGGAAGCTTTAACTAATTTCCTCAACATTACTAGATTCAAATTGTCTTCAGACAAGAGATGTTTAAATGTCATTCATCCTTTCCATCCAGAGTGTATTACCCGTGTAATAACAATAAGCTATCACTCGAGGTTACTGCAAGTAATGCAGGAAATGGTGTTATTTTGCTTAATGATGTGTAGGGGAGTTTGCAGGGTGCTGTTAGTGTATGTTGAGGTGCTTCACAGACACCACTGCCTGTTAGCACTGGGATTCAGAAATGACGGCTGTGTTCATGGCAGTCTGATGACAGAGGAAATGAGCACAGATTACAACGTGCGTCTCAGCAGGATGCCTGCGATCTGGTTTTGGTAGTGCAGAAAGGCAAGAACCTACAATGGCCAGGATTATCAGTGCTACTTTGAGTGCATTTAGTGCTGAATGATAGGATTAATAAAGAAAACACCACCAATTTCTGCCCTGGTCATGTGTAATTGGACAGTGAATACAGTTGGGCGTGGGAAAGGACTCCCGTGCCTTCTTCAGGGAGAAATATTTTTCTCTTTCTGGTCTTAGCACCCTTGATCTTCCCAATGCTGTTTGTTTGCCTTCTTGTGTGTTTTACCTCTGAAATGTTCTGATTTTGTCCTCATTTAATAGCACACAGTCCTATAATGAAAATATTTCATGTCTAAAAGCATATGTCTTCTGGAAATACAGAACTTTATTTATGCATAGAAACATACTGTATGTTTGTGTATATCATATGAACACAATTCTTGAACTGAAATTTTGATAATGTGTTGAATAAGGTGAATAGCGAATACATGTAATTTTATTCTTTCTTTTAAACAGATGCATATGAAGATGGTGTGTATCTGCTAACATCATTTACTGCTAATCAGGTAAGTAATGTTAGCTCACATTTTTTGAATAATGACTTTAGGTGATTATTATTATATTTTTAACTATGGGTACTTTAATTTGGGACTTCATAATGTCTAGATACATCACCCTAACATTAAGTTGTGCTCACGATCGAATAGACTACAAGTAATATGATTAAACTGTCTTAAGGAGAAATTTAAGAATGATTCTGAAGTTATCAATTATAGTATATTGTTAAATAGGTTGTACATTTATGGCATTGTAATTTCTGATATAAATCTGAAAGTACAAGTTTATTTCACAAATGATTTCTGTAAAGTGAAAGCACATATCAATGCAGAACATCTGGAACGTGTAGATGGGTCAGAACAGCCATGCCAGGAAAACCAGCCCTTGCTGGTGAGAAGGAAGCTGGAGGTTGCAGGCAGGAAGTTTTAAGGACAAAAGGCTTTGACCCTGGCTTACGGCTACAGAGAAATACCTCTGCCAGCAAATAATTTGGGTTTCTTCTCAAGAACTGGCACCTAAAATTGTTCCTAATCCATTCTGCAAGTTGAGAGTCCTCCTTGCTGTTCTCTGCCTTGGTTGTTCAAGCTATGTTGCTGCTCCAAAAAGAAAGAAAAGCTCACAGGATCCAAAGGAGGGCATCTCTGTTAGTAGTGCATTTGCCCATAGTCAGTGTAGAATGTATTTATTGTGTGCGATCTTAGATCTGGGAGGAAGCAGCAGAATACACAGTTATTGGCAACCACAAAATAAACCATTCTCTAAAACAGCAAAGAGTGGGGAACAGGACCTGCCCCGTTCATGAGTCCTACTCATGCCCTCCCATCGATGACAAACCAGACGTGTTTATGGTTAAGAGTTGTAAACCTGAGTCCCAGTCCTCCAGGCATCCTGGCATGTGTGCATTGACCCCATTCTATAGAAACATCTCAGCATCCCGTAGGAGATGGTGGGTTTTCCTCCTGAGGCCAAACCACTTTGCAAAGCCTGCAAGAAGCAGTCTGATGGGAGAGCAGAAAAAGTGGCTTAGTCCCAGCCACAGCTTGGCCCAGCGGCTAGTGCAGAGTCACTGCCCTCGTTCAGGATTGCTTTCTCTCTTTATTCTTCAACACAGAAAATCTGGCATGCATTCCTGGATAACGAAGTCAATGAACAGGAGCGTTTATTTTGAGTACTGGCATTTCTAGGATGTCAGGTTTCAATTTTTATCATAACCAGCTGAGTATCTTGAATTAAATTAGTCTGTAATTATATGGACTTTTGGTTTAAAAGAAATGCTTTTTCTATTGTAATAGAAAACACGCTTTGTTATTTCATTAGTTTTCCAGGGTGCCAGAATGTCTTCTAATTTTATCCACACTATTCTTTCTTCTCATTTAATTCGGTCTTCTTTGTCAAATAATTGGACGTTAATTGCTAAGGAAGAGAAGTTTGTTTTGGTAATATTCAGTATTTGCAGTTGCAAGGAGATTATAAAATAAATGCACCTTTACCTGATCTTGCAAAAAAAGGCAGTAAGGAAAAGCCTGATTAAAGAGTTCTTGAATCATCCAACAATGAAAAATACTCACACTAAAACTAATACCCTCTAAGCACTAAATGTGCAGAATTATATCACAGCAGATCCACATGGGATCACACTTGGGCTGTGAACCAGCCAGCACCATCTCTGGGCTGCTTAACATGGCATTTACTCCCTGGAGACCTCCTGGATCTGGGTACATCCTAAAGAAACCGTGTGCTCATAATCTACTTAAAATAACTGGAAATGAGAGGGGACCTGTGAGTGCTGAGGGAGGTGCTGGGGGTGGAGGAGCTGTTCTGGAAGGCCATAAAGCAGGGAGAGCAGAGCCTGGATCAGGCCTCAGAGAAGAGAGCAGGGAGGGCTGTCACGGGGAAGGAGGGGGTTGTCCATGAAGCACTTGCTACCCATGTCAGGGGTTAAGAGCGTCTCGGTGCTTTGCTCCTCACATCTAGCAGCCAAGTAGCAATTAAAGACACAGCAGAGCCCAAGATCTAGCCAGATTAACAACGTGGAGGAAGCTGAAGCCTTCAACATTTGGAAAATAAATAACAACATACAGGTATTTAAAAAAAACTCCACAACCAAACAGGAAGAGAGGACAGCAAGTGAAAAGCTCAAGTGGACTTGTACCGGTCTAATGACAATCTCTGATTATTTTTTTTTCCTTTCAGAATGTTTTAGATATTACGGTTTTGCATGATGGTTATACTGATCCAAACAACTTAACGTTTACTGAAATTAAAGTCCTGGGGGTGCCCACCAGTGTTACGCAGGTGATCGTATCACAGAACGGCAGCACAATTGAATCGTCTCATGCTGTGGGCTACAATGACACCAAAAAGGTGAGATGCCATTTGCAGGATACCACCACCTTCACAACTGCATATGGGTTCTTAAACCTCTGGAGATTCAGCTCTCAGCTGTAATACCATATTTAAGCAAGACAGATAAGCTACCATCAGGTAACGACTATATAATACACTGTTTAATACACAGTAAATATTGTGCAGTAAGTGTGGTAGAGCTTTTCAACATAGAAATTACTGTTGAGGAACCCAAACCACTTCTGACACCGAAAAGTGGTGGATTTTGGTTTCTGCTTGGTTTCCGAAAACCTCTCTTCCTAATAGCTCACTTGCAACCTGTGACATTTGAAGGAAGGAAATGCAACAAGAAGTATTTTCATAGTCTCTACATGACCCCAGTCTTGTCTGACAACATTTTCATTTCCCAGCCCCGTTTGCCTACCACCTTTTCTTATTCTGTCACGTCACCTTTCAGCTGTAAGCATTGCAGCACTGGCTTCCTACATGTACAAGTCAAATCCCACTTCTTCTAAAGTTATCGGCGTACCTTCCACCAACTTCAGAGCACTGGGGTTTTCATCTGCATGGGTCGTGCCTGTCCAGGGCATTACTGCCTCCCACTTCCCCAGACAATGGAGTCACGCACTCCTAAAGGCAGCTGAAATAAATGTGTATATCTGTATTGCCATTCGAGATCTTTCAAATATGAACAGAACTGCCCAAGCGTTCCATCTTGCCAGTTTTCTGACAGAGGGAGACTGCCTAACCTCTTCTGTCACTGGGATCTGACTACCCTGCCTTTGAAATTCAGTGTCTTGTTAAGTCTTAGTTCTTCCTCTCTTTCATGGAAAGGCAGAACTACACAAGTTTTGTACCTAACCAAAAAGATGAGTTAAAAATGTAGAAGAGAATGGAAGCGTTTCATTCTGCTATTGACTTTTGGATGGGAAAAAAAAAGGAATTTGTGTGCACAGTCGAATTACAGTATGTTCCAAGTTTTGCAGCCTTTTTTAAATTCCTTCCCTTTTTTTTTTTTAATACAAAAGGAAACAAAGTTCTAAAAGGGCCTCTGAATGAAGGGAAGGGATCAGAGCCTCATGATCAGACATGCCAAATCTATGCTGGTTAAGCTATGTTTATAGTGATACAAACACAAAAGCAAAGGAAGAGGAATAAATCCTTGTAACTTAAAATGAGACGCCACTATCTCTCCTGAGCACAGAAAAAGCAGTGGAATTTCAGAGCAGAGTTATTAATTGTTCATTTTGTCTGTTTTATTCACAGCTCTTGACAATCACGAAGCTGCAACTTGAATTAGGTAAAAACTACACCGTGCAATGGAGCTAAACCACCTGCAAAATAGCATCAGCCATACTGCTGAATTTTCTCCGTGTTTTAAAACTATCTTTCAATTTTTCAAAGTGCCTCTTCGTCATCTTAGAATACTTTTTACTATAAAAACATACTAGTTAGTTATAGTCTGGTCATATTCAGGTATTATGTTTATAAAGCAGTGTCCTAGTTTCAGCTGGGATAGAGGTAATTTTTCCCTAGTAGCTGGTATAGTGCTGTGTTTTGGATTTAGTGTGAGAACGATGTGACGAGCAGTCATGTTTCAGTGTTGCTGAAGGTTAACTACAATGTCTCCATGTGATGCAAAATCTGTATTTTAAACAGTATGGCACTTCACTGTAACTTATCTTTCAAAACTGAGAACTGAATGTGAAACTGTGTTTTCTCAGAGTACAATTTCTGGCTGACTTCATGCATGCCAAATTTTGTAAAAAAGATTCCGTTGCTGTTACCTGCGTGAATTTGGGGCCATAGAACTCTGCCTATATTTAATTTCCATCTTATCTTTAATTATGCCTATGTAAATCACTACTATGAAGAAGTATTTAAGAGCAGATGAAGTAAATGTTTTCAGATTACTGATTTAGCATGAAATGATGTTTCAAGTTATTGATCTATAAAATACTAAGATACTTGCAAAAGCCATTTGAAGGTGTTTTGTTTTTTTTTTGTACGACTTTTGCCAGGTATTTGTGTTCCCCAGTGTTTTGATCTGAAGTTGTAAATTAAACCTGAAGTTTCAAGGTTAACTAATGAATATTGGTCTCCGAGTGTTTATTTCACTGAAGGAAATGTTGTTGTGTGTTTACTATAATAGTAATTCATGTTAAAGACTCTTTGTATCCCAGGAGTGCAGCATATGAGCTAAACAGATTGGTAAAGCATGTTTACAATTAAATTTGATAGGAATAAACTGCTGTCACAGGCAGTAGTAATCTCTAGTGACTGTGCTTAAGATTCATTTAAAGGATTCCTCTCTGCTTTAAAATTTTGTGGTAAAACAGCTAAGTAGCCAGTATCTCACAGGTGGCTCACTGTAATTATAGGGCTGAATTTATTGAAACTTCCTCGGAAAATAATAATGAAATTGGCAATCTAGAGAAAATGATCATTTAGGACTAAAGTTACCATTTCGACAAATATTTTTGTCTGAAGGAATGAACTACACTGTTTCTCCAGAGCTAGCAATGACCAGCTACGCAAGTAAGCAGATGCGACGACACGTCCCATCGCTTGCAGAGCGGGGAGGTGCAGGTTACAGAGCCTTCGACCCGTTCCCTCTCACGTTACGTCCTACCACTCTGCACCCACCCAGCTGAAACATCAGGTGCAGCCAAAGGCTTCCAAGAGCTTATTTACATCATTTTTCATGTTAGATTTATTTGGGGAACCTCATGTTCTGTTTTCTCAGTTTTGAGAGGTTCAGCCTCAGTCCCCGGAACTACTTGTGTTCCAGCCACCGGGGAAAGCTTTTACCGAGTCCTCAAGATGCTGATTCCTGAGGAATTCACACAAACTGGGAAATCACAGCTTCGCGCACTCCCTGCTCTGTCTCTCCCACCCCGCATCCCCTCCTGCCATCTGTACAACCACGTGCAGCCCAGCGGAGCCCGGCCCGCAGCTCACCTCTGAAACACCTCTGCAGCATCGCTGTCCTTAGCTGGAGGGCGAAGAAGGTCTATGCTGAACTGGGGGGCATTTTTTTGCAGGTCGACAGTAGCTCTTCGTGCACTGCTTCTCATTGGGTGAGGTACGAACACGTGTTGTGGAACAGCTCCTGCTGCAAGAAGTCCCAGTAGGGTCCATGAGCTGTGCCAACTGGTGGGGCAGTTTGCAGCAGAATGAAGGGAGTATCAACAAACGTGCTACTTGTGTTGAGGATGGGATTTTTTCAACTATTGCTCTCTGCGTTGTTTAACTTTCTAGCACTTAAAAAAATTACTCGGAAAATACTGTATCTACACCCAGAGGTTTGACTTAACCCTGCTGCCCCTTGCACCAGAAAATTCTCACTGAAGGTACAATATCTTCCCTGAAAGTCAGGAAGTTCTGCTTTCAATATCCTTTTTCTGAACTTTATAGGCTGCTGCTCTGGACATTCTTAAAAAATAAATCCAAAGAAAACAGTACTTGTGAAAAATTACAAATTTGTCAGAATTTTCAGGTAACTTTTATCCTAGTATTAAAATATCTGAGCGAGTTAGTCACATTATGAATGGCATATTGTGGGTTAGCCCTGGTGGGCAGCGAAAGCGTCTCAAAGACCCAACGGACTGCTGGAAATGAGGACGGTGGATTGAAAACTCCGCCTCGCACGCATCCTGGTCTGAAACCGGTACTGAGGGCGGCCAGAGGCAGGGCACTGGGCGACGTCGCTCTTCGCACGGAGCCGGTAGCCGTTTTGCATCCGCATCCTTGTTTGGAAGGATGAACAGAAGGAAAGCTTACTTTGTAATGAGAACTCTTGCATTTTTAATTCCTTAACAAACTGGAAATTTAACCCTGATTACTTTCAGCAGGGTTCTTCATTTCATATGTACAGCCAAAATCTGCCTTTGAGACAGAGAGGAGATAAATTGAGAGAGTGTGTGCGTGTATTTATACATAGGTATGTGTATATATATGAGCATTTTATATACATATATATATACACACACACCACTATATATGCATATACACATATGTATACAGAAATACGTATATACACATCTATTTATCAATGATATATACATATATAAACATAATACATGCATATATACATATATATGTAAATATAAATGCACATGTAAATACATATGTTTTACTACATCATTAACAAGTGGGGTTCCTCTTTACTGAGACTTTTAAAAAACTTTAATAATGTTCAGGTTTCAGGGGTACTACGCCAGAGAACCGCCAGATGCAAACAGGACCTTGTGAGTATACTTTTTGGGTTTTTTTCCAAGAAATGTTCTAGTTTGCAGTAGCTCATTCAAGAGCTGATCCAAACCTCACGGGAATCAGTGAGTTTCTTTCTGTAGGCATTGGATTGACTCCTGAAAGATTAGGTCTGCTTTTTAAAAACCTGTGTTTCCTGCCCCTGGCACAGGTCCCAGCATGGGTACAGCTTCATTTACCAGAGGAAAAATGGCCTTTGAATCTGTTGTTGCAGACCAAGAACACAGCCAGGCGATTAAATCAAGGTCAAGTAACAGGTTAATGAACTTCATAAAACTGTCTCACCAAGCTGTGTAATTAGGAGTTGTAATCAAACAAAAACTTCTGCAATCCAATTACTCTAACCTCGGCATGCAGAGGACTTCTTGGGAAACTTAGCAACATACAGCAATGGCACTTAAAAGCTAACGGTGGTTGTGCAGATCCCGCCGCCTTTGGCTAACGTACTTCTGCAAGACAAACAAATGTCGTCGCTGTAAGAGAGCAGCAGCTACAGAGAAAATGCCCAACGAATCCCTCTCCAGACGACAGCTTTTCAGGTACTAGCCGATAATCCCGACTGGTTTAAAGAATACAAAATACTCCTTTACCCACATAACGAGTGGTTAACGTTGCAGTTACTTGTCGCTGCACCGGGGAAGGTGCCGTACAAGCCCGAGCTGTGCTCCGGCTCCTCAAATCGGTCTGAGCACAAGGCCACTGGCCGGTGACCGGACTGCTGGAGGCCAGCTCCAAAACTCCACCACAAATCGAGAGGAAATGACATTTCCAAAGACAGGTAGCACGACCTTCCATACCTTGCAGTACAGAAGCATTCCATAGCCAATTATTATTAATTCATCAGCCGGCCCGGCAATCACCGTGTTTGCCCTTGTGCACGGAGCCCACGCAGCTGACCTGAAGGAGAACGCCCTCTGATGAAAAACGGCATGTTTGGGTTGTAAGGTGGGTTTTTTTCGGGTCAATTCCCACCTGGCCTCTGTGTCCTCTGCTAAGAAAGCTCTGCTTTTGGTCTTAAAGAGAAAGTAGAAAAATGGCAAAATTGGGTTTTCATTTCACTTCTTTTCCTTCTTATTTCTCAAATAGCAAGTATATCATAACTCTCTGCAGTCTCCCTCACCATTTAGTCGTTTATCTTTGTATTTTAAAGGTGGTTACGTGGCTGTAGCAATGTGCAGTAGTCAGATCTAATCACTTTTCTCATGCTTGCAAAGTAGAGGGATCCAAGAACCCTTCACTAATTCCAAAATATGAAGCACAAGCCTGGAAATAGCTGGGAGCTTTCTTTCTAGCAAGTGTAACGCGGTGAGCGCTGCCGAGGTGACAGCTCTGTAAATTACAGCCTTGCCAGACGAGTAGCTGGAGGACATTTTCAGAGGAGTGCCCTGTAATAACCAGAGGGTGCCTTACCTTAAACAGCTTCTGACTCAAAACCTATGGAAACAATAATGAAATATCGGTGTTTCCAGGATGCTTATGGGTCAGAACCCAGGTCCCCAGGCTGCAGGGTTAATTCCTGCGGTATCACACCTGCTATTACTGCTATCGGGGAAGACGGCAGAAGCTACAGATTTCAGCGATAGCTTTGTTACAGCATATGCTACATAAATTGTGGGGTTTAGAAATATTTCTGGTTCTCACGGACTAAAAAGGAGTCGGGATGTGCATATTTTTTTGCCTTTTGGAAGATGCCATTGTGTCATCATCCTTCCTCCTGTCTCATGTTGCGGCTGAAGGATATTAGCAGTGAGCTGTTCACTACAAGATCTGCTCCCTTAGCTTGGCTATTGCATTTTGAAAGCAGCTCTTTCACTGCTAAAAAGAAGCGCCCACTTACACCTACTTACAGGAAAACTGCTACTAATTGGTGTGGGAAGGAAACTATAAAGAATCAGCTCACATTTGCCTTCGGTGTGACTCCCAAGGATTTCCAGATGATGCGCGCACTTGCTCTGCAGGACCTCTCTCGGGTACAACGTACACGAGTGAGTGGATGGGCTGTCTGGGGGTGGAGTATCGCTGCCAAACAGGAGCAGGTATCATTGTGCTAAAGAGACACTGATGGCCCTGAAATTACTATTCCACTAATGTAAAAGACAAAACCGTGTCACACTTGGCTGTGCTTCTTCTAATGAAGCTGCCACACAAGCGCAGTTAATTGGATTTTCTTTTTTTTTTTTTTCCTTGGAGCCTGGAAGTAGCAGCTGGATGGCAACATCTGGCAACGCAGTGGGAGCGTGGGCTGGCTTGCGAGAAGGGAGCGGTATGTCACCACCCGGGATCACCCGCGGAGGGTGTGAAGTTTTCAAATGTTCTCACCGCCTGGGCACAAGGAGCTCAGCGCTACCTCTTCTTTGGGACGAGTTCTCTCTTCAGGCTTTAAATTTATTGATCTCGAGGTGGTGAGCAAACCACCCTGGTCATATGTTGTAAAGCTTGTCCCAACTCCACTGACAGGCACCAAGACTAACATTTTAATTCTACTTCATAAAAAAATGCAAGATTTCTTTGTACTATCAGCCGATGAACTTTTGGGGTTTTCTTTAGCTAAACGAGGAAATTTTGGTAAGAAGCTACACCAGTAACGAAGAGTTTGTACGTTTCTCTTCACATTTGCTGAAAATACTGATCTCGTACTGTTCTGAGGATTAAGTCAAGCTTGATGGTGCTTTCACCACTGTCAGTAATACAAATATATTGCAGTATGAATTTCTGAATGATGATGAATTTAAACTGAAACATTAAAAATGAATCCAATGCAATATAACACTTCAAATTGTCCTATGTGGAAAGGTTAAGTGTTTAAATACATATTTGTTATATGCTGCACATATATCATTTATAAGTGTTTGTGTAAGTATACGCACTTACACACACTATATACTCTTTAAATTATTAATATTTTAAATTATATTATGTAAAATAAGGGGGTTTTTTACTTATTATATGGTTATTCTCATATTCGGAGTAATTTCAGTTGAATGGGTAATGCATATGAGGCATTATGCACATTATAATAATCACGCAATAAGCAATTCAGAAATGCTCTCTGACCAGTGGTTCCCTTTAATAATCTCATGAGACCTTTCAGGCAGATACAGAGCACCATTTCCTCCCACTGATATAAACCCTATATTCAGAGTCAGGCCACAAAGCAGCTGACATTAATATATTCCAGCTATTTTTAAAAATTGAAGCAATTTGCATCAAGCACTCCGTGCAGGAAAGGCAAACAGAAGTGACATTCAGGTGGGATGGCCAAAAAATTATTTGTTAAAAACATTGTTCGCCGTAAAATGCCTCTTAAAAAATACCCGTGTGTAGGAGTTGATGCAACAGCCTTCCAATTCCCTGTATTTGTGGATTGTTCCCGTACAAGGTGTCATGAGGACAGTTCAATTCACTTTGAAACAGCCCGTTAAAAAAATAACCTCGTATCTGGTTTTGGTATTTCGATAAAAGTCTAGGATTGAAGAGTACAAGCTGATGTTTTGAACCCAGAAGAGCTGCTGACTAAAAATTACAGAACTTCGATGGCTTGTGTTATTTTCTCGTGAATACGAATGCAATGGAGAGTAACGCACTGTGACTTGCGACTGTCATGTTTGAAATGAAGCCAGCAAATGGGAATCTGAGGAAGAGTTGGGCTCTTTCTCAAGTCCAGCCATTTTGCTTCATTCATTTTGTTACTGCTTTCACTAATGTATTTAATTCTAGTGGTTATTATTTTTAACAGATTCATGAGGAAATAAATAGCATCTTAACAATATTCACACTGGCAGATATCTATTTAATAAATGTTACCTGTAATGACACTTTTCTGCCTCCTCTGAAAAGGTGACACAACTCAGTACAGTCCTTTCCAATAACAGCTGCAAAATCTCTTTTCTCCTCTCTGTTGTCTCCTATTCGATGTACACAATTCCTCACAACACCCCGACACCTATATCTTATCATTTGTGTCGGGATGCTTGAATTAGACCAGACAGAAAAAGGAAAGCACCGGGAAAGTCGCCCTGTTAGGAAGGACAGCTGGGTTCACCGTTTCCCCGTGAGGCCGTTGTTACCCACGGTGGTGGGATTGAGCCGCTCCCCTCCCTCCCTGTCAGCGCTTGCCGGGGATGAGCGATGCTGACGAGGGACTCAGCCAGCGTTACCTGATCCAGACACTGCCGAAGGGTCAAGCTGATCAGAGCCAGGTAAAGGGAAAGGTTTTCCTGCTGTATTAATACCACTAAATAATATTTCCTTGGGTAATAACGTTATAACAATGTTTGCAAATCCTAGGAGAACAAGTAACCCTCATGAAAATGATTCTCTAGCAAGTTGCAGTGGGTTCAGAAACTACTTTTGATCCACACAGCTTTTTGCCGTTTCTTGTGCCTTATGTCTGTGCTATAGGAAAGCGCGCATGCCTGCGGCACCCCTAGTTTGTTCTGCCTCCTGGCTTAAGACAGTTTCTGTTTGTTGGCTTTGGACAGCAGCAGACTCTGAATTCCTCAAAGCCACGCCCTGGGGCTGCAGAGTTGGATATTTTTCTGTCACCTACTGATGATTTCTCTTCTCCCCGGTAACTAGCGATAGGACAAGAGGAAATGGTCTCAAGTTGTGCCAGGGGAGGTTCAGGTTGGATATTAGGAAGAACTTCTTCACTGTTAGAGTCGTTAGGCATTGGAACAGGCTCCCCAGGGAGGTGGTGGAGTCACCATCCCTGGAGGTGTTCAAAAAACGTTTAGATGTGGCGCTTCGAGACATGGTTTAGTGGGTTTAGTGGGCGTGGTGGCATTGGGTAAAAGGTTGGACTTGATGATCTTTGAGAGCTCTTCCAACCATAATGATTCTATGATTCATTCGTTTCAAAAAGGAAAGCAACCTGCAGGACACTCTAAGCAGAGACCCTGGGTTGGCAAGCAATGGGAGAGCTTTCCCCTCTCCTCCTCCTGTCCTGTCTCACCCCTGCTAACTCTGCTTTCCAGTTCCCGGCGGTCCCTCGTCCCCTCGCTCCCCCACCTCTGCAGAGACCGCAAGAGCCAAGTGCCAGTTCGGCAGACGCCTCCTCTGCCGATAGAGCGGGCAGCCCCCTCCTCGGGTTGGCAGATGCCCTGATGCCCAAAGGCTTTAACTTGATGCTTTCTTACAGCACGGCGCCAGTCAAAGGTTCTTCTGATGTTTCAAAATTACACATTTCCCTCCTATTAAATAATGAATGAAATCAGAATTTCCTGCACTGCATATACAAGCTCTCAGATTAATTTGTTGCTATCCAGTATTCCCGGATTCATCTTCCGTTGCGGCAGGCAGTGATGCTCGGGAAGCATGTTTTGTTATTTTTCATACCAGGCAGCTCTTGCTTCCTCTACCAATTTCCATCTGATTCCTTTAATGCAATACCTCTCACAATTGAGCTAATCTCCCCCTCAGCTGCTCCTTTTCTCATTTTCCCTGCCAGCCTTGCCCCTCTGTTCAGCACTCTCTGCTGCTATCAGGCTTGAGAAAAATGCCTTTCCGGATTCTACCTATTCCATCTCCAACTTTAGAAAACGAAATATTTTCATGCCACCTCTACACACTGCAATTTTAAATGTATCTAATCGGTTCTGCCCTCTACCTTTTATAACCAGAAACATTTTCAAATGAAAATTGAGATATCCCACCCTTCAGTGATAGCCTAATCTCTCGCTCTCTTCCCATATAACATTTCAAGCAATAGAAAAAAAAGTTTGCCTGACTTTGAGAACTTAGCCACAGCATAAAAGCCTTTTCCAAGAGTTTTAATTGAAGCTAAACATCTATTTAGGTTACAACGTCCTCTCTTTAACTTGAATAGAATAATTCCTTTTCTTGTATTTAACCTTTGATCAGCTACCTACCTTTGAACTCTTGGATAACTACCCCCCTCTTGTTATCCTTGTCCCATTTCTCCCATAACTCTTGCATAACTGCACCCTAGAAATCAAAATAGAACTCTCTTAGGTGAAATAACTTTCTTTTTTTTTCACAGGGACGGTTTCAGTCACTTTGTTTGTCCTTCTGTTTTTGGATACAATCACTATAGAGAGCTCGGATATAATACTGCAGGAAGCTTGTACAGTTTTAAATTAAATTCAGTATTGAAAAAAAACCCAAAACAAACCACCAACAACCAAAAAAATCCTGAATCTAATATCAACATTCCAGATTAAGCCTGAAAACCAGTCAAGTTGTCTATGATGGCCCTCGCCCAGCCTCCTCCATGGTCCCTTACTGGTCTCACCTCCCTCCTCCACTCCTCCATCACTCTCAGAGATCGACTACAACTCCGCCCGGACGCCCTTAAGGATGCTCCACTTCCCTGCTAGGATTCCGAAACTTCCAAGATAAAATAAATCAGCAATAACCACTAAAAAGAAAACACTGTTCACATGGATTGGCACTTTTTTTCCCAGAATTACACCTGCTTATGTCTCTTTTCTGCCGCCCTTTGACCGTGCCAACTCTCTCGGGGGCTGCAGGGGGGAAGCAAAGTGACAAGCGGGTTGTGCTGGGTTGCAGCGGCCTTTCTGTACCCGGCTGCAGGAAGGGGCTCCTGCCCGAACGGCGGGATGGCTGCCG
>NW_009617073.1:17524-107089 GCF_000690535.1 Cariama cristata
CATAGAGGGGAAAAACCAGCCCTTACACTGCTCCAAGACAACCGCTGGAGTAAGGCAACACGCAACTCATTTTGTCACTTCAGTCACCTAACTGTTGATGCAGGTATCAACCCTTAACTACCTGAGCACTTCGAGAGAGCTTCTGTTAACAGATTTTAAATATTACATTTCAGAAGAGATATATTTGCAAATATATCAGCAAATCCTCCCAAGTTAATAGCACCGCTCAAAAGAACATGTGGTTACATAAATAATAATAATTTTTAAAAAATTAACATAAATTAAAAATTAACATGTTAAAAATTGTGACATGGTCTGAATTTTCTGATTTTTCTTTCAGTATCAGCAGTGTATGACTCAGAATGTTCTAAACTATTAATTACCTTGTTTAAGTGCTTGCATTAAATGATTTCTTGCTTCAGGACAGACGCAGGTAACAATCCTCCTTGTTAATATTTGTCTCTAAATGAATTCAGAACAAAGAACTGAATTGCTGTATTCATAATGCATGGACTAGTAAACAGTTATCAATCCCCTTTTCCCCAAATAGTTTCAGACTACACAGATCTAAGTGATTTATAATTCATACGGCCCTGCAGACTTGGTGCACATGCAAAGGTTTTTTTCTTTTTCTTTTGAAATACCCTTTTTCATCACACATCCCACCCCATTTCTTTCACCATCATATCCCAAATGAAGAGTAAATATTTTCTTACCTAATGTGCATAGAGAAATAAATAAAAAGCTGATTATAAAATGACCCATGAATCCTTCCAAATTGGGAGTCGCCTCAGAAAAAGAGAGAGAAAAGCTGGGCATAAGGGCAAGATACCTGGAAGGATGAAATGACGTGGAATGAAATTACCGACTAAAGTCTCAGTTCATGGTCTGTTTTGACACTGAATTTATCACAGGCAAGGCTAACTATTTAATTTCAAAAGGTACACTGAATATAGCTGGAGATACCACCATTCTCTCTGTGCGTATTTTCCTTCCCCCAAAAAAAAAGTATCAGCCTCTGAAACACTCCCAAGGACAATTTATGCCCTGTGCATTTCTTTCTTAACGCAGCATTATTAACACACAGAGGTTTACTTCAGAGTTTGAAACTTTGAAATAGGAACATGGGGAAGAAGTTCTGCTACTGAAATAACCCAGCAGTCTCATTCATTTTGAGAACTAATTCTCCATAGATTAACCTAATTTTCCCTCTGTTGAGTGGCAAGTTCACAAGGGAACTGTAACATTAACGATGGATGGGGAGAGCCGGCATTGGGGTGAGGTTCTTTGCCACCAAGGAAACCTCTGCTGGTTCCTCACGGGCAGGGTTCCCGAGGATGCTCAGCTTCTTGCTGGCTCTTTTCATCTCAGCACGTTCTGCATGGCAGCACCTAGCAAATAAAGCAGAAAGAAATGGTTTTAATAAAATAATCTGAAATTAAATTATTTCTGAAACTAAAGAACCTTACCAAGATGATCATAAAGCAGGACCACTTTATTGAAACTAAAAATACATGATAAATAACACTGCTGAGAGGGTAAGTGAAGTGAGACTGAGGAGAGTCTGGGACTGCAAAGTTCAATCAAATCCTCTTTTTAAGCATCTTTATGCTGGCTCTATGGTGCATCAAAAACTCAAGAGCCTGCTGGTTCACGTGCCTTATTTCACCAGGGCAACACCTCTGTGCTCAGGCAACATTTTATAGCGTGCTTCAAATATGAATTAAGTGTATCAACGTTGCTCAAGTATGGTAGTGCTGGGTGACACTTCACTCAGAAAAACCTGCCTGTACAACTGAAGGCTGTAAAAAGTGCATGAGAGCATAAGGAATGTTGATTTCAGTTATAAAAATCCCTAGTTAAAATATTTTACCTGACCCAGTGATTTTTACACCTGCAGATACGCTTATAAACACGACTGAGCCAGGCTCATTTTAAACAAAAGTTATGTGCCAAGGTAAACCAGGCGGGGAGTCCCTGTATATTATTTTATAACAAGGAGCTTGAAGAATACCTCAGATTTTTTTTCGTTATTCTCCAAGATGAAAAATAGGCTATTTAATGTTTTTTCTCCCAACTACGTGAATGCCCGAGGAATAGGATGGGACGAGCACGTTGATAAGGGGCATCCCCTTCATGTTGGCATCGCAACCATGTGCTGGCAGGGCTCGTGGGTCACCTGTTACGGATGCATTTGAGAGGTGTCCCCGGGAGCTGGAGGTACCAGTGCATCCCCTTGCCGGGATGTGCACCAGGAGACGGTCACAGAGCATCACCTACGGCTTTCTGGTGTGAGGCAGTCAAATCAGTAAAGATGCAGATGATTCTGGTGCGGATCCTCCTCCGATGGATAACTAACTAACCCCAAAACAAACTGCAGTAGAGAGACATTCAACATATTACAATAATTTATAGCACTGGATATTATGTCCATGAGAAAAAACAAACATTTGCGTAGTTTAAACTAATGAGACAATCTAAGTCTCAGTGCATTTTATTTTGCTGTGATGGTTCCATTAAAAAACTAATTTGCAAATAATTTTAAAAGATTATGCATATAGACACACACACACACACACATCCCACAGCACTATCAGTATTATTACTCCCCACAAGCATTACACAACTAGGCTGACATGACATTATATACCGGTCTCGACGGCAAAGGACTGAATCTTGTGGAAACGGTTTTCCTTTCCGGCAGAGTTATCAATCCCCTTTTCCTCCAATTGTTTCAGTGGCAGAGGTGGAGGCAGAGCCCCGGGGCACGGCGCTGCAAAGAGGAGTTGAGAAAGTCGGTGGCAAAAGGCAGCAAACACACACCCAAGGGACTCCCCAAAGACCCAGCAAGTTATGTTTCCCTCGTGTTAAGATAAGACCAGCTAAACGCAGGGATCAGTAAAAATATCGCTGCATTTTCTCAGCATTTCTTGGACTTTGGATCTTCTGCTAGGGTGTAAGTCAGTCAGGTCTGGAAATTACTGGAATTACACTGAAAAAACACGTACCAACAGAAGATGCCCACCTCACTTCTAGCAGAGGACCTATTCCGACTGTTTCTCAAAGTTTGTTGTTTCTCATTTGTAGACCGAAAAGATTTTTCAGATCAGCATTCCTCTTACTGGGTGTATCTTATGCCCTGTTATACTGACTTCCAACAAGCTTAAGTTTTTGATATTTCTTCAGATATTTTTATGCTTTTATGACTTTCAAAAAATGAATATTGTCATCAGCCAGTGCAGGCTTTCGCTGGCAGCGCCACATGCATGACCAGAGTGATTATTTAAATACTCTCTCAGCACCTAGAAAATAGAACCATTCATTAATATCTTATGAGAAGAATTTTGGGTCAGGCTTTTTCGCCTCTCATAATGCATTTTAATGCATTTCTTATTGAGTCTTCCATTACAGTTCTGGAGAGGTAATTCAGACTTTCCTTCTATTCAATATTTTCTTGCAAGAGAAGAACAAATGCTGGAATTCTCCACCTACTGCTAGATAACTCCTATGAGATTTTTTTATTTATTACTAATAGATGTTAGCTAGAGAATATACTTTGCACCATACCATAAAGCATATTTATGAGAATACAGATACACATATGGGTCAAAAAGGAAATTATCTTTTCCTTAAATAAAGGAGGAGCAAAACCAAAAGAAGTTTTTTTTTTTTAATGACTACGCATTGAGAATGTCAAACTTTGAGGCTATGTATTTCTAAGATAGATTGATTCAAAGTTCCTTTACATATTGGGTAATGAATCATAATATTCTTTTTGTTGTTGTTCTGCAGAAAAAATACCCCGGAGAGAAAATATTTTCAGCTTCTAGAAATGTGGCTTTCACATTCCTGTATAGCATGTCCTGATACAGTATGTGTCTATTATGATAAATATTTACACACACAGACATGCATTTACATATTCTTCAGAACCAATTATGTCAACTGGAAAATACTTAGTTACTCGATAAAAAGATACTGGTTTTCACTTTTTAAATATATAATACACATAATAAAAAATATAACATACGGTAATGTTCTTTCCAGCATCTACGAAGAATACTATTTAATACTACGGTGACTCTGTAAAAAGTTAACATGTGTAGAGATTGTGCATATTTGTTTTAATGGGAATTTATGCTCAGAAAACCCACGGCTGTCTATATGCCCTGTATTCACACACAGATCTTCCCAGCTATCTGTTCAGCCGTGTAGTTGTAGGGATACAAGCAGTGTGCTTCCTTTGGTTTTCTGAGATAATTAAAAATAATCATTAAATTTAATAAATCAGTACATCTGCAGTAGCAAGGCTTAAAATACTAAATTCTTAAAATTGTGGTAACTATCTTCAAGAATGATGACAAAATAAATACTTCCATTCCCTACAGGCTATACAATTTTTTTGGAACATTTTTGAATTTCTTAAATATAATAATAAAAAAAACCCTTCAGTTTGTTTCACTATCACGAAAAAGTAAAAAAGTAGCAGCTATGCACTTATTGCAAGATGTGTATGAGAGCGGCATCATCGTGCTTAGGCGCTCACTGGAGACAGCGCTGGGTATCTGCTGTAAAGGCAAACACGGTTGTGCTGCAGCAAATCCACGGCAGCTTTCAAATACACTGCAGCCAAACAGTGGAGAGAAATGTTGTACCCGGTGAGAAAATGCTGCGGAGAAACTTTAATCCCTCAGTCCCTTTACTGCAAGTATCATGCTTTTATTCTTATTTACTTTATAGGTACCTCATAAATGTTTAATCTTAACAGGACCCATGGAATAAAATGAGCTTTTAGTACAAGGTTTAACTTTCAGGCACAATTAAAGCTTTTATTGCCATCCTACTGGAAGAGAGTAGACACAGTAAAATACGTGAGGTGAGGAGGTTCAGCTCAGGCGGAGCCTCCCGAAATCCCGAGGGATCCCTCCATCCCTCCGTGTCCACGGCTCCCGGGGCAGCCGGGAGGGATGTGGCTGGGAAACCACATCCCTGTGATGGAGCCACGAAAAGGGCAGCGGTGCTGCCCTGCACCTCCGTAGTTGAAAACAGGAGGGGAAAAAAGAAGTTTGCATGTAGTACTGTGGAAAAATACGAAAACTAGGAGAACTTTTTTTAAAAAAAAATTCCAAGTTACATATTTTAACAATAGGGGAAAAAACATGATTGTTGAAACCAAAGAATTTCAACTTCCCAGTCGTTTTCTTTGTTGTCAACTTCAGAAGTTTCCAAAGCCTAACAACATTACTTCAAAAGCATTTGGTTTAAATGTACACTAGATAATGAAAGAACATCTTTTAAGAATATTTTCAGACACGTAAAAACCCCCAGCAAGCTTACACGACTGACATTTTGACAAACGATGTACCAAAAAAGATCTGGTCACAGAAATAAAGATGGTGGGGAGAGTGACACTTTCTCTCCCGCTAATTGACAACCTGGGAAACAAAACACATGAAAAGAAATACATTATGATATTACTCTAGTGAATACAGTCTGTCAGAAAATGCAGCCTGTTTGTTAGTTTGAAATAAGCATTCATTTTGATCTGAGGCAGGGTACAGAGAGGAGTTCTGGAAGCAGAAGGAATCTATCTGCAAGGGCTCGCAGCACAATGTGCTTGGAGAAACAATGAAGGCGCGTTTGAAGGCCCATTAGACAGCAGCGAGAGAATCTGAAAAGGCAGCAATTTAAATATTTTTAGTGCTCTGCGGCTCCTTTCTTATTTAACAGCTTAGCAAGGCTGCATATATTACAGGCAAGTTGGAAATAACTTGAAGATGGGAAGCTGGGAGAGTGCTATGGTAAAGGCATCGCTCAGCCACTTGAATGACTCTGGGTTCAGCACAGGGTAATTTGGAACAGAAGCCACCTCCAAGAGCTGTGTTTGGAGAAAAATCCAGAAATCTGGCATTTGATGTCAAGTATTTCAGTCCCAAGCAAGTTACATGAAATTGGTTCTTTGTCCGACCGGTCTGGCAGTCCTGTGGGAATGTGGAGCTGGGAATCTCCCAAATCATCCCCCAAAATTGCCATCCAACAGCAGGAGGAAATGGAGTGCTCGTGACTTGAAGAGCCCCCATTAGATGCAAGCCTACCCCAAACCACTAAAAACCCCTGTACTTTGAATGTTACTAGCCCCGGCAACACATTCATTGCTTGCAATTTCACCGTAAGATGATCTACCAGCTCTGAAAGTCCTCCCACTGCACCCACTTTTAAAGATAAAATTAAGAAGTTGGGTAAAATGGAAGAGAATGTAATAAATGTGACATCCTGGAACTTATTAATGAAACAAATAAAATAGAAATGGGAAAGAAGGAAAAGAACATAATAAGATCCCTTTAAAAAGTGCAGAGAAGAAAACATGACAATTTAACTTCAAGAACTTTATGACCACCCTCCCACCCCAAAGTCAAATATGCAGATTTTAGGGCATTCAGCATCAGATCAAATTCATTCCAAATTCAATTTCATTAATCACCTGGTTTTCAGACCTCTACTACAGTGGTCTATGGTGTAAATATAGGGAAAGGAGCGGGCAGGATAAGACCTTCTGTGAAAATGGTTTCCTCTCTTCTAGAAACCTCAATGAATGTGAAATACAATGGTAAAATGCTAAAAAGTTGCACGTCTTCTTTCTTTCTCACATAGTTGATTGCATTTTCCTAAAAAATGTGCAGAAAGAATAAACAAAATTGCAATGCAATTGTCCTTTTCCATTTTTGCACGTACCACTGCAACGGGGACGGTGAAACCTCAGCATTACCGATGTCAGATAACCTTTCCAGTGACTGGGTCCAGGATCTTTACTAAGTTAAATATCTCTGTTTCCATAACACATTTTTATTTCCAAGAAGAGAAAAATACTGTGAGACAATAATAATTCTATTAAAATAAGGTGTTTGAAATGAAGAAACCATATATGAATGTTTAGCCATATTTAAAAAGGATCTGTACCAGTGACATTAGTTTGAGAGCTGAGCTATACTTTTTGCCACTAATACTCAAAGAAGTAAAGAGCAAAATTCATTTTTATTTTTATTTGTCTATAATTGTGTCCAAGCAAACAAAACCCCCGGATTTCAAGCACTTGTTGTATTTCCTATGATGTCCTCAGTGCATAGACTTCTGCTGTTGAACTGCAGATTTACAGCACCTGTTATCTTTAACTAGACATTTGTCTGATTTTGAGAAATAATGGGCAAAACCTGAATTGCCCATTGCTCATTTCTATACCATGAAATAACAATTATAATGTTAACAAATATATCTTAAACATATTTTTTTTTCTTTCTTGCTTAGATAGTATTAAAATAGCACTGAAAGTCAAGGGCACCTGGTTTATTTAGACCTTCCCTTTCCTTCAGCACTAACCTTCACCATGATACTGCAGCATCCAATACATCTTAAAAAGAAAAATCTTCTCGTGACTTCCATGCCTGTTTCTACAAGTAAAGGGTGATATGCTCACCAAACAAAGCATTAAAGTACAAATTGCAGCTTAAAACTGGAGATGCCTTTGATGAGAGAGAAGTCCACGCAAGTGAACAATTTCCTATCTACTTTCCATTAGCCGCTGCTTTACCGCAATGGTTATTTCCCTGTACAGGTAACGGGGCTGACTTCCCACATGAGGCTACTCAACTGGCTGCGGTGAACAGGTTAACTGATGAGCAGAGACCAAACTGAAGTCTGGCTGAGCTTGGCCTAGCAGAAATCGGTGTCACGGGCCTCCAGGGGATGGAGGGATCGCTGTCCCCACAGTCAGGGACGGTACGTAGCTGGATCAGAGCCTTCCTTAGCAGAAGGGAGCACAGACCAAATAGCCCATTTCCATGTGAGCGTACCTAAAATATGCCTTATCTCAAGGCAGAGATTGCCTTCTCTTCTCTTCAAAACTTACACTTACCAGAAAATGACTGAAAAGAATTAACCACAGCAAGCAATCAGAACAGATAACAGCAAATGCCGTTTCACTTGGCTCATTTGACAGCCTAATGGCAAAACCATCCACAACAAAATTATTGTCTAATTTGAGAGCAGAGGCGAAGCTTTCTACAGGAATGAATGACAACCATGTGCATTTGATGGTGACAAGTTGGTTTAGCTTCTCCAGATGGATATAATACGTCCTTCCGTCTCCACCAGCCTTTTCCAAACAACTTCTCTCTTGTGGGAATTTTCCACTGTTATTTTAGTGGTATTTGCCACTGGCAAAGGAGGAGGAAAAAATAACTCCACCACTGTCCCTTAGTAACTCCCAAGCAGTGGCTAAGCAGTAGCCTGCCTTCAGATACTCTAGCCCTTTCTCACTTTTCTTTTCCAAATAACTTCTACAGTGTTAATAAAGAACTGCAAACATCAGTGATCACTAAAAACAGGAAAAGAAAAAAAAAAAAAAGCCACACATAAGCCCATCAAACAACAACAAACCCCAGCAGTTTTCATGTATTATTACAGAACAGCTTCAAATCCCTTACATACACAAGCAAGGACCTGTGCTTAGCCCCTATAGCAAAATTCATCACACAGCCTGGCTGTCCTCAGGCATTTCTAGTATGTGCAGGTAAATACTGATAAAACCTCGTTCAGAGTGCTGAAGATCCTCCGCCAACGCCCCGTACCTCTTGTAGAAAGGTTTCCTGGGCAGTCGCTGGTATGAAGAGTCGAGCACTTCTCCTGGCTTACTGGTGAGGGGCAAGGCAGCAGCCACGTGATTTGAGTGGGTAGAAAATCTGTGAACAAATTAGTAACATAAACCTAAATTCAATCTCACAAATAGGTTGAACTTGCCGTTTCAAGCAGCATCACGAGAAGAAATACAGACCTTGGAGGACATATCTACTTACAGGAACATTGGGTTATGTGATCAAGAGACCTGTGCAGGCTTATTATGCTGACTGATTGGTTTTGGTAGTAATAAATCCTACTGCTTTTCTCCTAAATATGGTGATTTTTTTTTCTTTTTCTCAGTATTGTGAAATCAGCAATTATTTGATATGCTTGCTATAGAGTTCTTTAATCATTCCACTATTACAGCTGCCAAAAGTTTTTGTCTTCTGTAAATGACACAGTCTGAAAAATACTGGGTATTTCATTAACCCTCTTCTAACGCATTCCCTATACAACCATGAAACAGCCTTGGGGTTTTTTATGCTACACTAGAAATTTTGGCTAAAATGACTACAAATCAGATTAAAAGAAATTTAAAATTAAAGGCAGTCTCCTACTAGATATTCTTAAAGAGAAAAGACATGGAAGAGGTGACCCTCTGGGGGAACTAAATCTGGGGAAACTAAATCTGGGAAAAAATAATGGGTTTTTACAATTAAATTTGAATTTTTATCCACGCTGCAGACCTTCTGTGTACAAAACCTGTCACCAGACTCCTTCGTAAGGACAGTTTTGTGTTCCTGCTCTGTTGCCTGACTTGCTTCTGCCACAAGAAGTCCCCTCTGGCCACCGGCACGTTTGCACAGACACCTGCATACAGACCTTTCTCCATCAGGTTATATTTTCTGCTCTTAACTTTTTGCGTTTTCTCTCTTCAAACTTTTTAATGAGGTAGATTTGTACAACTTTATCTCACAAGTGTCCTTGGGCTCTTCTACTTGTTTTCCTTGAACTTAACGGTAATACCTTGTCTATATGTATCGAGAGGGCTCTTAAAAATTGTACCTTTTACATGCAAAAACACCAGTCTAGTGGCTTTTTTCCCCCCACACTTTTATTTCTCTGTACCATAAAACCAATCCTCCATGAACTTATCACCACTGAAGACAATAATAGAAAACAAAATGCACTGATGGAAACTTTAATGCTAAGTTTCAAGCTATAACCAACCCTTATTGCTACGTTAGAAATGCTATAAAATATACCTTGTTTACGGGAAAGCTAACACATTATTTTTGTGCCTGTAATCTCTGTGGGCCACAGCTGTACTGAGTAGTTTTGACGATTTTGCCATGAGAGTTATGAGGAATTTTATGGAAAAGGCCACCAGATCACATACTTTGCATCCAAAAATGACGTATGGTGATTTAACTTTGCCATGTACATTCTTTGCTACGGCGATCACACAATTTAAGAAATTATTCAAAATAAAGATAATTGCACACTAAATTCCGGGTATTTCCTCTGTAGGTTCAGATATTATGCATTTTGTTTCACTTTGCAGAGAATTTTGTTCGGTCTACTGCAGAAACATTATCATTAAATATTAATAGTTTTTCCCTATTCATAATCATAATATGCTAAGTGTTTGACTGTTTTCCATCATTCTAATAAACTGTTCTGAAAGTAAAGAATTATGAATTGTCTTAGATGATGAAGTAGTATTACACTCGCAGTCAAAAACTCAGTTCCATTTCTGAAAAGCACAATAGAGAGCAAGTCTACATGACTGATGAAGAAACATTAGGGCTCTCAATGTACAAATGCAATTTGTCAATCATTTTTTTTTTAAATACCAGAACACTTCAGATATTCTTGTACCTTCTTCACACAATTCAGAACCCACTTGAACTTCTGTGGGAATTAACAATAGTGAAAGCTAACTTCAGTTTTGAGTACATTGTTTTTAAATGCCACCCACAGTAGTTCAGCTAGATCTTGAATACTGCAGGTGAATAGAAACATGTCTTTCAAAAAGGAGATGGACAGAGTCCATCATACATCAAGAACTTTTGTTTGCCTTCAATGCAAATTCAAAAACTTGCTCTCGTAGCAGAAATCATGGTCACCTGAGAAGGTGAATGCATTGGGTACAGACTCATTTCACCTACAAAGACTAATCATAACATGGATAGGAAGGAACTCAACCTCCAGATTCACCTCAAATTCTGGGGATATCTATCTACACCACATCTAGATTTCAAGGCCTCTTTTTTTTTTTTTATTTGGATGCATCTAAGGAGAAGACAGCTTTCATTTGTAGAGTGAAGTATAAACAGATCTAATTTCTCATAAATGTGTAAGTATTTCCTTTCTGAAATGCTTTTAAACAAAAGTTGCCTACAGAAAAAAAGACAAAGACTTTGTTAAAATGAAGACATTCTTTCTATAATATTTTAGATCAGTCATGATTTAGTATGCAACTATTGCTGTCATTACACTTCCACGGCATTTCAAAAAAAGTACATGGCTAGAAAAAATGTGAAGAATTATTGCTAACAAAGACGTGGTGTAACACATTGAAAGCTCCTGCCAACTAGAAAAGTAATAAAGTTTGCAGAAGATAATACAACAAATGTAATGGTTTGCTTTGCATCTTAAATAGATAATGAAGCAACTAGACACAATATATCTAGCAGTTAATGCACTCAGTACTACATAAATAACGGGTTACTGCAGTATTATTTAGTACGCGAATAAAACTAACAGATGACCAAATTACGGCTCTTTTACTCACACCGTTGGTTCCACTGGGTGATATTCTCCCACTGCAGTTAGTGGGGCTACTCCCATTAATAAGATAACAGCAAACTTTGGACCATTAAGAGACAAATATAAGCCAAAATGCCATTACTCCCCTTTGTGCAGAATAATGTTGTGACCAAGGAAGAGATGGTCAGGTCTTTAGGAATGGTGCACCAAATGTTCCCAAGAGCACGACAGTGTTCACAGTCGGGGCAGCTCTGTCCCTGCGAGAAAAGGGCTCTGGCCGCTGCTCCCTGCCCTGACCGCTCGTCCCGGCCGTTGTCACCTTCAATTTGGAGAGGAAAGAGCTATTATAAGAAATTGAATGATGGGGTGGGAATAAACAGTCATCTAATGGCAGCAGTCAAGGCTTAGGCTGAAATTAAATAATCTTGTACCTAAATGCTCTCTTTCTATTCACACTAAGAAAATCCTCTTGAAATAATTTAATTACACCTAAAAGGACATTATACCACAGCATAAGCAAGAAATTCTGAGAACACTGTGTCATAGTTGATGACATTATCTGAGTCACTTTTGATGGGATTAATGTTGTTTAAGTAAGCTGAAGAAAATTTCACTGCACGAGATAGAACAGCAACAGAACAACAGGTCCAGAGGGTGAACAATGCTGTTACAGGCAAAGGCGGATAATTATGAAATGTAATTATACTTTGAGTTTCTCAGGGAAAAGAGCAAGGCTTGATAAACATTTTAGCACACTCTTGCTGCTAGGAAAAAAGGACATTTCAAGGAAATTAAAAACATAAGCTGGCAGTTTTTGCAGCAAGAGTTTGAAAAGCTGAATCCTGGGATTAGATAGGTCATTCAAACATATGAAAAGATTATTTATTTCATGTAACCCATACCTGTACAAAGCAAATCAGAGGTAAAATGACTATCATGCATATGTGTGCATATAAATGTATGATGAGAATTTTAGAATCTAGAACTAACCATCAGCTACACCTAACATGAACCTCCCCTCTCTTTCCTGGTGGCTTGTCTTCACATTGCTTGGAGGCAATCCCACCGCTTCTGCAGTAGCAGTAGGTGGATCCAGCCCGGATACAATTTTCTAAACTCTGCATAATATTCTGAACAAAATTATATGAAAAAAATCCTAACAGGAAAGAATAGAGGTAAGGAATCCCATTTATTCTATTTCTCTATACCTTTGTAATAAAATGTGTGACATTGAGCAGTTCACGCTGACATTGCCCAACATGGGTCGAAATGGATTTAACATGCCGTTTCTACTATAAATTGTGAAAAAGAGGATAATAGGATGACAGTGGCTATGATTGCCAAAATAACTAAACACACAGTAGTGGATAAAGTGGCAAAAGTCTTCCTCACTCCTTATAATTTGTCACGAATTAAACTTTTTGCACATAGAAAATCACATGTAATATTAAAGATCTGCTCCCTCTCCATTTCTACATGCACAAAAAGTGTGATATGCTCTGCTGAGGACCCCGAAAGTATAAAAAAGTTGCAAAATGAAATACTTTAATGGAAATGTTTTTAAATAATTCTACTATTTGGATAACAGTTGGATTAAACAAAATTTGACTCCTCAAAGCTGTTGCAAGACGTGGTCTCAGCTGAACTAAAATTTTGCTATTTGGAGTCACCGGTGCAAAACTGTCATTCTACCTTCTGTTTATCCAATTTAGGACAGGTATTTTGGGGCCAGAAATGTGTGATGGTTGCAGAAACAGGTGTGCTGCAAAATGGGAAAATCTGTAGCTGCTTTAACTGGGATCCCTTGCCTTTTGTCAGTTCAAATCAAGATCTTCGTGCCTCGTTAAGCATGGTTTTGGCTATTTTGATGAATCTATTTTTTAAATCATTTTGCATATATTGAAAAGAAATCCAGCAGATCAAAATCTTCTAATACAATCAGTGACAGATTAAAAATGCTTTGTGAGGTTAATAGGGAGTGACTAGAAGATACATCTGTGTATTTTTGTCCTTTGGTGTCCCCCTTAACAAGAAAAACTCGTAAGTTGTCAAAATGTCAAGGTGTGTTGACTTCACAACAAGCAAGGAAAGGAAAAACCTTAAGAAATAGCACAAGAATAGAAATGCTGTAAGAGAAAAGAAAACTTTGGGTTACCGTATATTTTTCAACATTTACTCAGATCAAATATCTAAAAATAAAAATGTCTGCCTTTCCCACTAAATTAGTCTCAGCCAGAGTATGTTGTCGGATACATACATTATATAAATCCAAAAGAAGAGGGTATTAAAAATAGAAGAAAATAAATAAATCAAAAAATAGAAAGCAAGCAAATACCTTGCTTTGAAATAAGAGATTTGCTTTCATATACATAAATACAAATGATTCTTTTATCATGGCATATGTACCCTTAATTAGAGGTGTACATACAGGATTTTTCAAAAACTACAGAGGATCCGCCAATACAGTTCACAACGTACATCTGAATAGTCACGCTGCACAAAACTACTGTGTGCAGCAATTTCTTCTGCAGAACAACGTGGAGGCTTGTTCACAGCAATATATTTATAAATGTTGCTTTTAAAAACAAATTAAAAAATCAAAAAGCAATCAATTCTGCACTAAGTATTGCCTGAAGAGACCATCTAAAATGAGTATGTTCACTATCTGATAACTTTTTTTTCCATAAACTTATTTCTGTATCTACCTAAAACCACTTTGAAACCTATTTGACTTGGTGCAGCCTCTAAGTGTAAGAAATTTTTTACCACCCTGGTGACTCCTATCCACTGGTGCTCTCAAATCCTCATTATCCATGAAGCTGGTTGGTTCTTTTGACCTGGGAAAACTCAGGCACATATTGCACAGCCTGGCACTGATCTCCCAACAGGACTGACAGAAGGGAAAGGGAGAAAAAGAAAGATAGCAAAGGAAGGACAGACAGAGAGAAGCATTGCTACAGGTCTTGATTTGAGAACTTGGTCCTTTCAGAAAAGGGGTCACAACCACAAGGCTCTCAGAGTTGCTGCAGAACACGCAGAGATGTAACACCTCCAATTTCAGCTACAGTGCTATTTTAGAGGATCCAGAAAAAAAATAAAAAGGAAAGGAAAAAGGAAAATACAGGAACCCAAGCACCCTGGATTATTTAGAGCTCCCATGATTTCAAATTTATAAGGCTGAAAGCACTGGCCGCCTAAGTCAGTGGGGAAACCACAGCGCGAGAAAACCCATACGTTTGACCCAAGCATTTTTCTGCCTCTCCAACACATTTTTTTTAAATAAAACTCAGCATCTCAAACTGCACATCCACTGACCGCTTTAAAAACTCAGGATTAAATCTAATGACCAGCTAATGATCAGTGCCTAATGTAACTATGAGCATGTGAGGTGTTTCAGTATAAAAATCACAGAGAATTGCCATTAGAGCTCAGCAGGTGGCTTTGCAAGAAATTAAATAGAATCAGGCAAGAAAGGGAATCACTCGCAGTGAGGAAATATTTGGGCACAAAATATGATGGAAAATTATTTTCTTGGAAGTACGGTATTAGAAATCCAACAGTTTGCTTGCATTAATTAAAAAGTAATGGAAAAATGGAATTACCCTCCACACTGATGTTGGGAATGAAGAGGGTTTTTTTGGACATTCAGAAGTTTTCAGGATTCTATTTGCCTATTGAGAGGTCTTGAAAATAACTTCTAATGTAAAGCAAACAGAAAGAAACGGTAGAAAGCCAATTCATTAGCAGTGAACATGAAGATTCAGTAGTTCAGCTATATTTAGAATAAAAAATATTTTAAAAATTGATACTTTAACTGTTAATATGAGTGCTCTTACAAACTTATGTGTCATTCCCTCTGTGCTAGATGGTATTCTTAACTTTGCTAACGACGGACAGTGTTGGTCTAAGAATGCATTTGTGGAAAAATGCAATTTCAGGTCAACAGAACTATTTATATCTAATTCACAAGATTGCCTCATCTGAGGGAAATTGTCTCATCTGAGGAAAAAAGTTTTAGCAGACATCAAAGTGGTTTTTTTTGTTTCAACATTTCAAAGCAAAATTGTTTCTATTTTTTACTTTCAATGTTTCATTTCAAAGTACTCCTTTTTTAAAGAATACAACATAAAGACATTTTTAAGATTTTTGTTTTGTTAGAGAAGCTAATGAAAATGGTTTAGATTTACATAAAACAAGCCACCAGCTGTCTGAGGTGTTTTTGGCTCACCTAGCAAAACAAGTATCAGTTAACCATATTGTTTCATAACTTCACAATTCAAATGAGACTATGAGAAACTATAACCCATTGCTTGATAAATAAAGTACAGTCAAATGGCTGTCTCATATTACAATGTGCATGTGTCCTCATTCCTCAAAGTATATTTTTCATAATATTTCACTTTTCTTATTTTTCACAGATTTGATGTCAAGGAACTCAAGTCAACACGACTCCATGCAAACAACAGCCTGATGGCGTATTCTGAAAGTTCAGAGCTTCTGGTGCACTTGTGTGTCTGTGCAATTACATGTGGGACTTGTCTGTTGTGTATTTCTTATTATGTATGTGTATTATAATTACATATATCATTACATATATTTCATACAAACATTTTTACATAAAGACGCTGAAGTACTGAGAATGGGTATGCATTTTTGAAGCTTCTGCTTGCTTCCCTGGCTTAGTCCCAGAAATGTAGATAGCATAGTTTAAGAGCTGAAATGGTGTTTGTTTCTTTTTTATTTCCTTTCCTTTCTTCTATATTTTTTCTTTCTTCTTTTAAGATTCTGTGACCTATTTGCTAAGGAAAGAGCTTACCTGTTTGTTGGGAAGAAGTCTGCCTGCCTGTCTGACTCGAACAAAGCCATCAGCTTGATCATAGGAGATGCAGCTGTTTTCCCCAGCTAGACAGCACAGAAGAAACTCTATGTCGCATAGTTTCTAAACATTTACTTTGGAGGAACAAATCTCATCGTTCTTTACTTCTAAGCCACACACCACAAACCAAGAATATTTGGGAAACTTCAGATTTTAGCATTATTCTTTTTCACACAAGAGAAACAAACAATTCAATCAGTCATGTTCATTAAGAGAGTTTCTCAAAACAATGTTATAAGAATTTATAGGGTACTACTAACAACCTTTTTTTTTCCATCCTATGCACAATTTCAACATGTGGAGTTTGTTTTCAAGAGTTCACAGACCTAGTAAAACACTAGGACAAAACCTGGAAGAAGACGTTGCTTTGCCTTCACTCTAACTAGCGATCAAGAGAGAAGTTACTTGGATAAAACCTCTGTTTTCAACAGCTAAGTGTTTCAAAATTATAGCAAACGTCATCAGACAGATTCTCCCTCATGACTTCTGCCTAATGATAAGATATAATCCCAAGCCATCTCTCCAAACCTCAAAAAGTTGGTCCGTTAGCACACTTACTCTCTGAAAAAAGCCTGAGAACAAAACCACACCCAAAGGATGCTCTTGTGTTTGCAGTGCTGGATTGGGAACTAACAGCAACTTTTTGTAACAATCTTCTTTTTATGGGCCAGAAGTCAAACAGGGATTAAAAAGACGTTCCTGCTTCTCAGTGGTAGGGGAGGGATAAATGCATTAAGGAGTGAGAACTCTACCCTAGGAAATAAAACAAGCAACCTTATAAAAAATGAGAAATAGATAAATATCTTTCACCAAATCTAGGAAACAGAAAGCAAGTTCCAGAGTGGTATGACTATTTGAAAACATAAAATGAAATAAACCCAAAATTCATAGTAGAGTGCACGACAGAAGAAAAATTAAGCAACAGACTTTCCTTTAAGCCTGTGAGATTCAGTCTAATATGTGAATTAGACCTTAAAAAAATTACTGAGTCTTCACAGCAGGTCAAAGCCTCAAACCATACTTAAGGCATTTGTATGGAGAGTTCCTTAAAGCTCACTGGGAAAAGCAGCAATTCAACCAAAAAAAAGAAATAAAACTGAAGTTCTCAATCATATTTACACTGAGAAGGGGAAACCAGGCCAACAAGAGAGCTCTCTGGGAAGGACGTGTTTCCATAAAGCCACTAAATTCTCAAGGCAACACAATAAATCCTCTAACAGATCACAATTGGATTTCCATAGCAGAATCTTCACATTCTGATATTATGCTGATTCAATTTCTCAAGTTGCCAGGACGTATTTCTCTGAGGGTCTCACAAAGACTATTTTTCTTAACTGCTGTGGGACTCCAGCAGACAGAAGAGTGCCGGGTAACAGATGGCATGCTTACTGCTTTGGAATGCCAAAAGAAGGCTTGTGCCGGTTTTGTTTTCCAATTTGTTTAATTTATCTCGGGATACGCAAAATTAAATAAAACCTTCTCTTCCCTCTGCCCAATGCATAGTTATGATTTACTTTCTAAATAGCCCCCACAAAATGTTCAAGGACTTCATTACAGGAGCAACTGTTCAAACACATTACAAATTAGTCTTTGTTCCAAATAGTTTGTAATTTGAACAGAAAGAAAAAAACGATGAAAAGCCAGAATTGCTATTTTCTCATCTAGAAGTGGTAAAAGATGCTTCTGGTTGAGCAAAAGATGAAACCGAGAGTATTGAGTACGGGTCTGACAGCTCAACGAAGCGATCCTTTTCCCTTTCTTACAGCTACTTTACGTAGAGGTAGCTGCAGAAAATAGTACTCTGCAGTATTGCAGAGTAGTCTGGTGGAGGTGGTTGGAGAGAAGTTTAAAATGTCTCTGCTGAGATGCACTTTCTCAGTTAACCCATGCTTTTCTGTTTTGGGTTAACAGAAAGGAACATCTCCTTTCTGAATGAGAATTGCCATTAGGCTTTCGTTCATCCCAGCCCTACAAGAAATGTGCCAGGGAGGGCAGTGCTCTGCTGCTGCGCTGGAATTCCTGAAGGAAGCGGCACATATCCTGCAGACACACAATCATCAGCCAGCGCCTCTCGGAGTCTCACTGGGTATACCCTGATACTGCCTCCAACCATTATTGTTAGTTTACTGGTACTTGTGATTGATCCGCGGGAGCAGGAGCAAGGCAGACTCACTGGCCGCTTTGCTCCATACTCAGCAGGCTGACGGGACAAGGTTGGTGCCATCAGCTGCATCCGTTTAGTTGGGGAGCCCCAGCTCCCAGTGCAAGTACCAGTGATGGAGGGGAATGGCCACAACACGCAAATTGTGATTGATCCGCGGGAGCAGGAGCAAGGCAGACTCACCGGCCGCTTTGCTCCATACTAAGCAGGCTGACGGGACAAGGTTAGTGCCGTCAGCTGCATCCGTTTAGTTGGGGAGCCCAGCTCCCAGTGCAAGTACCAGTGATGGAGGGGAATGGTCACAACACGCAAAGCACAGGAGATGATTTTTGTCCTGCAGCAGAGTAGGACAGTTTATCAGTTGATCTTACCTAGACCCACTGAGACTCAGACTTCTTTCTGAATGGCAAAACCAGAGCTCGGAGCGGTGCTTTGTGCCCTGCAACGTCCCAGTAACAGAGACAACCGCTTTGCTCAATCAGGTACTCCATCCTCCAATGTTTAAAACACTGAGAGCACCGCAAATACCAGCTACCTAAGAGGCATTCCCAGAAAACACCAGCCTTAGCAACACACTGTATAAATCAGAGCACCCTTTGTGGGTATGGGCTTTCAGGACCCCCACAGTACGGCGATGTGAGCTTTCATTGCTTCGCAAGCACACAACCTTGTGAGCCTTGGCTGTGTCAGAGGAGGTCTGCCGCCAGCTTTCTGAACAGACCAGCAGCAGCTCAAATGAGGTTTTTTTTTCCCACTGTTTTACACCACGTGATGCAGATGAGTGATACCAAAAACTGAAGAGGCTAGATTATATATATGTGTACGTATGTGCGCATATATATGTGTATATATAAATATCACACTTTAGCTCTCTCCCAAATGTTGTGAGAACTGAAATAATTACGCTGTTCACAGCTTTAATTAAAAGACTCTGGTTTTGCTACCTTTCAGGAAACTTTTCTTTTTTAAATGTTGGGGGAAAAGTATAGCATCTGATGTAATGAACTCCTGTGACTAACACAGTTCTGGAAATTTCAAAATTATATTTGAATTTGCTTTTTATGTTTTCTGTAAGTTTCTTCAAATCCTGGGAGAACTTGTAATGAAAATCTAGACAGTATATTGCACAGTAACCATTTACTGAAACCTCCTGCTCTGCTGCCTTGGCAGTAAATCACACCTCTTGTGCAGGACAACAAGGAATTTTTCCCTTTTCAATACCCACCTAGGAAGGCGAGTTGATTTTTTTTTCTGCAAAACTCAGCTACTCAACTTTTAAACTTCTCTCAAAGATACACTGTGATACCACAAGTCATCCAGAAGTCTATTTGGATTTAGGAAATGAATTTTGCCTGGACTGTCCTCAAATCCAGGCAATACACATTAGGCTTACGGCGTATCTGTTCTGTGGAAAGCCCAGAATTATATTTACCACACAGGTTATTCCTCTTGCAAAGCAAGTTGAAGGAAACAGAAACAAACAGAAATTGCTCAAAAAAATGTCTTTATAGCTACAGTCCCTCCACAACTTATTCCTACAATTAAAAGAAAAAAAAAAAAAAAGAGACTGTCATAATAACCGTGTTCATGGAGGAAACTGCTTTCCTGATTATCAGATTCTTTATGGATCAGTGACACCAGGAGTCACTTTTATGTTACCATACAGATGTACCTATTCGCAAGGGAAACGGCGAATTTCTCATCAGGATTCACCTGCTGCCAGGCTCAGTGTGAGAACACACCAGTGCCTGTCAACAAAGTGTCAAAGGAAATTATGCAACGTGCAAAGTAAATGTGGGGAAAGACCATTTGGGAGACATTACTAATCATGTTAAATACACATAGCAACACTAAAAGCCTGAATTTCAAAGGCCTGGAGGTGCCTGATGAGACTTTTAAAACCGCCACCTTAGCAGTACCGAAACATGGCGGAAAGCGCCTCGCTACAACCACCTTCGTTTGAAATGATCGGTTTAGGTTTCTGTCCTCGCATCGAAAAATGCCCTTCCGAAGCTGCGGAATGAACCAAGGTGACTCCAAGAAGCAACTGCGTATTAGAAATTAAAGCAGTATTTAAAGGTGATCTCTTCTGACATCAGCTGCTTTCAGACCAGGCCTAAAAAGAGGCAGAACTGGAATTTCTATGAATCCACCCGCACCTCCATGTTGCACTGGCTCCTGGCGCACACACCTTCTGGGCTAAGACGCGTACCTTTAGGATTAGATTATTATCTTCTTTCCCATTTCAAGTAAGAACAGAGAAATAACTTCAGCAACATGTAGATGGGCACCTGCATTACACATATAGAGAGGCTTCTGCTCCAGGCAGCCATCAGTGGCCGGCAGGCAGGAGGGCTCAGAGGTGGCCTCTTCTGAAGCCGTCTGCCATATCACAGCCCCCGACTCAGGCCTTTTCTAGGGCTCAGGTATTCCCCTTATGTTTATAAGCAAAGGATTCTGTGATTTTTCAGCCTGATCTGAAACGAAGGGACTGTGCTGCAGCTGGGCAGAGTGGCTCAAAACACGGCTCACACAGCACGGAGTGTCATCAAGGAGTATCAAGGAGGCTCGGGACAGCTTCGGAGCACTATGCAGAGTCAGTCAATAAAAAAACAGAAGGGAAAATCTGGGATTTTATTTTACTTTTAAACAAGCCAAGCCTTGCTGAGCAAAATCATGAATATTAACAGATAAGTGCGGAGGACTGGGGCTTGGGACCAAACCAGGGAGCTAAGCTTTTGACAGCACAGATATACTTGCAATTTCAAACAACTCTATTTTTTTTTTCCTCCTTTTAAATTTGCTGTTTCCCTCTTGGTTCGTAACAAGAGATATAGCCTCTTAAAGATGAAGGGTAAACACTGCATTTGAAAAACGCAATAAAAATCCATTTGCCATTTTTTCCCCCCACAAAACACAACTATTTACATAGCGATGCCCAGGCCTTCCTTTTCCTCCCCACGGGCAGGCTCTGATGCTTCAGAAACACAAAGAGCAGAATACAAAGCAGCTCCTAGCTCCATGACATCCCATGATTTCAGCTGAGAGCAATTTACTTAAGATGTATTTCTACGGCTGGGAATACGCAGCACCAGTTCTCCTTATTGTCCTGGACATTTCACCCACTAAACCATTAGTTTCCTCTGAGGACGGAAGTAAATAGCACAATTTGTTCTCACAGAAGACTAGCTGTTTCTGAAATGTGAAGAAGCTCATGGAAAATGGGCAGAATGTTAGGAATAAATAAGAAAAATGGGGCAGCAGAAATAAATCTTCTACGATGACTTCTCTCATTCATTTAAATGGGAAACAGTCTTTGCTGTTGCTTGCAGGAATCAAGACACAGCAAAGTCTGCAAGCTCCAGAGAAAATATCTTTAGTTCATTGGTAATTTTGTACACAGATTTGAAATATAAACTTTAAAGAAAAACATGAAGATCCAGGCTTCCAAAAACAGCCAGCAATTTCAGAAAATTTTATCAGCAAGGGGAGAAAAGATGTATGCTATAGCCATTTAAACAATAAATTGCTTTAAACACGTAAGTAAACCAACGAAAACACTAAATGTTATTCTATTTTTCAGAAAGCTACTGTTACACCAAGGCAGGAATTGAATAGTACATTTCGTACCCGATTTTACAAAAAGGTTTAATTTCAGTGCCACTTTGTGAGTCTCTAACACTCAATCTGCCAAAAGATTCACCTTTTCCAGGTACTATTTCATGCTTTCCCCTTGCCTATACCAGAGTTTCCCTCTGCAGTTTAATCTAAGTCTCTTCAGATGCTCAAGAGTGTTAGATGAAAATGATAACTCATCGACCTCGATGCTTCTCAAATTATCAGGAGGATTCAGTACCAGTGCCGGTGACACACCTGCCCCAGTCAGATTTCATTGGGAATTTCCTGAGTAAAAGCAGAAGCAAGGTCTCTCTCACTTGTCGGAATTCTTCCTGAATTTTCAGATGATACAGTGATCTAGTCAGTTTTTCCTGGAAGACATTCAAATGATCGTACTTACTGGGGCAACACAAAGAGGAGTTATCATCAAAGCTGCACAATCAGAGAGAAAAGGAAGTCTTAGGCAAACAAAACTTTGGTTGGAAACATTGGTTTCTAATGATTTCTGGATTTTAGCTGATGCCAGGTAGAAGGCGGCTTAGGTCAATGAGAATCACAAGTGAATCCACAGAAGTTAAAACCCAATCTCCTACCCCACGTAAAAAGCTCCGGTGCCCTTCCCTGTGCTTCTCCTTCTCTCAGCCCCAGCAGACGCCTCACCCCCGCCGCCCTGCTGACCCCTCGCTCCTGTCAGCAGCAACCACAGCCGGACCTCCAACAGACACCTCCGCTGTCCGAAGCGCATGTCTAATCCAAAAGGGTCTTTTAATTCACTTGTTTCCTATCCTCTTGGGCCAGAGAAGAATGAAAAGAAACTTTCATAACCAAATCTGTCCCAAGAAGGCAGTCCCTCAGAAACATTTTATTTCAGTAACAGAAGTCCATGAGGTGGTTGAATAATTTCTAATTTGTTCTCCTCAATATATGCTGTGATTTCACTTCCCAAGCTGCATTTTCAGTCCCAACCTGACAAACTGATTGATCATTCTTGTTATCTGTCGCAGAGATTCGTCACTGAATTTTGAAGAGAAGTTATAGGGTGAAATAAATTCAGAAGATAAAGTGGTTGAAATTAGAAACCTTCAGATTTAAAACCAAATTACAACACTTCACCTTTTTCTCCAACTTTAAACCAGTGGAGATGTGAGCATTATACAGGTGCTAAAGTGCCATGACTTGTATGTTGCAGAGCACAGCAATGCATAAGTTACATTAAAAATAACTTTCAAAACATTTCACACTCATATTAAATGCCTTAGGAACTATACTCTTCCTTTTATATTCAAGTAGAATTAAATTCAGATTCTTTTAGGATAAGAGGGCACAATAGGTGACTGTAAATACGGTTATCTGTTGGCGAGAGTGAGTCCACATTTACCTAAGAAAATGGAAGCTATCATCTTGTACGCTCGAAGCGGAAGGCCTGAGTTACGAGCTACTTCTGTTTAGATTCCCTTTGAACATGGACGCATTCAGGAATTTGGTCCATAAACTTTAATGATTATTCAATTAATTTTCCTATTCGTGTGTGCCCGGCACGAGCTCCATTAAACCCTTTGTCTGTAATAATGTCACCAGGCAGCCACAAGCAAATGCACCCCGCGAGTCTCTGCAGATAGCACGTAGCTATTTTTGTGACAATGATTGTCACAGGAAAAGAAATGTCACGTCACAACTGTAGCTCTCCAAAGTGCATTGAAATGCAGGCTCATCATTAACAAACTTTGACAAACCTACAGGATCCTACAGAAGGAAGACTAAAGATTTTCCTACCCTTGCATATGAAGAAGTTGCCTTTCCAGAGGTTTATAGCCAATAAAATATCACTGAGCACAGGATGCCCAGTGCCAGCACTGGTACCAATACACAGGAGATGTATGCATCAGGCGTGAAGGCAGGGAATAACAAAGAGCTGAGCAACAGGTTGTCCACCTACAGTCACAGAGCGGGACAAGAGCAAGGAAGCTCTCAAACAACTCTGGGAAAAGATGGAGCAAGAATGATCGCGATCATTTGTTTTTTAAATGTGAATAAACCACATTTTCAAGAAGCTGCAGACAGAGCAATCAGTATTAAATCAGCCTATAAAAATGTTTCACTTACCTCTCTACTAAATCTTAAAACCAGTAAGAAGAAAGCAGAAGTAGCTCTGTGATGTGATCCTAGCAGAGACGTAAGATATGCGAGGCTGGACTAGGCTGAAGCTCAGATGAGCCATTTCAACCAATACACCTGATGTAGCAGTGAGTTTTGTGGTGTTGGTCATCATGGTGCCCATGGGGTCAGATTCAGCAAGAATCACAGATTGCTTGGGGTTGGCAGGGGTCTCTGGAGATGATCCAGTTCAATCCCCCTGCCAAAGCAGGGTCACCTACAGCAAGGTGCACAGGTTCGAGTCCAGGCGGGTTTTGAGTATCTCCAGAGAAGGAGACTCCACACCCTCTCTGGGCAGCCTGTGCCAGGGCCCTGCACCCTCAAAGTACAGAAGTTCTTCCTCATGTTCAGGTGGAACTTCCAGAGGTTCAGTTTGTGCCCGTTGCCCCTTAACCTCGCGCTGGGCACCACTGAAAAGAGTCTGGCCCCATCCTCTTGACACCCACCCTTAAGGTATTTATAAGCATTGACGAGATCCCCTCTTAGTCTTCTCTTCTCCAGACTGAAGAGACCCAGTTCCCTCAGCCTTTCCTCAGAAGGGAGATGCTATCCACAGCAATGGCTTTAGACATGTTTACCAGCCCACACATCAACATTTCCCACATAATTACCAGGAAAGGTTGGTCTCACACTCAGCCTTGGGGCTGAACAGTAAACTGGGCTTTCTCCCTCCTCTGATGCCAGAGGGGCCATCGTTCTGCTTACATTTACTGCTATTATTCTCATACAGATGTCTTGATACCAAAATATGAACAGAATAATAATTGCACAAAGAAGCAGTTAAAATACTTTTGGCCAGTGAAATAGTAAATCAGGTTGTTCCAACACAGGGGAGAACTCCTTTTAAATGAGAGTGTTTCTCTTCCAAACAGAAAGCACTGAAGAGAGGATGTATCAGACAAACGCAAGATGAACTAAGCTGCAAAATAATTTTTTCTCCATATTAATAAAAATTCTGTCTGCACACAATGTTGGTAGTGTTTTACATTAACTTACAGCACTTGGATCTAACAAACTTGGCAAGTTTGAAAATAGGTGCATGTAAACTTTAATCTCCTTTCCAGATACATGTTTTTATTAGGATACTGTGGTTTCCAAAGCAGATGCCATGTAGCCAATCAGGAATAGATTTTATTCAGGAACGCATGCTGCAAATAGTTTAATATAAATGTCAGCTAGGGAGAGGATTTGACCTTAGCAATATTCAAACGTTAGGACAATATGTCAACGGAGATGCTTTATTAATGCTGGTACAATGGCTATATAAACACCCGCAACAGAGAATCATGAAAAGCAACTTTAATAAATTGGAAACTCGGCTAGAAGGTGTTTATAAAATGCATTAACTTTCCCTATGACTTATTCAGCAAAGAAAGGGAATCTGCTGTTGGAGTGGAAAGACCATTAAGTTGTTGAAAATAGCTACACTGACATCACAGCCAACACCCAGGCTCCGCGCAAAGCCTCCACGATAGTGAATTTCTGTCTTGATCATTAATTCTCATGCCTGAAAGTAGTCTTGCATATTTTATCCTCATTTAGAATACCTGAGAACAATAAACACCAAAAAAAAGGAACGGATGTTTTGTACCTTCACCCAAAGTGATTAATACCTCTTAAGTGTGCTGTAAGAATAGGACATGTCTGACCTACAGCACTGAAAGCAATGATGAACAGACATGTAAATCTTCCTTAATTACCTCTCTTTGTAACACGGAAGAAAATGGGTGGTAACTTGAAGAAGAAGTAATCAGTCAGTCAAATCACAGAGTAGTGGAAAGGTCAGATTCTTACGGCCTAAACATTGTGAATTACAAGAAATATAAAGCATTAAATTCCAAACGGCTTCCTTTTGACAGGGGTTTTAATGAGAACGGAAAAAAAGAAAGCAATCTGTCCTCACGACAAAAATTGTAATGAGAATATTCTCCTCCTCTTTAAAATCTCTTCAATGAGGGAAAGTACACTTCTGTACCAGGACCATGAAGGATTCGATTCATGTCTGCACATTATACATTGCAAGAAATTGCATGATCAATTGATTTGCCTGTCATTTCTCCATTACGAAAACAAATGTGCTGAATCATCTGGCATGGCTTCCAGCTGCCCTCTACCACGACTCCTGTTTCCCACTTGGTTTGTAAAGCGCACATCCAAATTCCCTAGCGGGCAAGGAGTAATTAGGAAAGAAGCATGAACAATTACAAATAAAAGCTAAGCAAGCCTACCTAAACTATGAGATTTTTAAATCCACCATTAAAAGCATACCCATTAATGAAGCCATCGGAAAAACAAGATTTTTATTTTTCCTCTGTAAGACTCCAAAACCCAGATTAGTCTTGGACAAAGATCCCTGGAGTCCCATCCCTTCCCACACAGGCACTGCAGAGCCGTGGAGGGGCTGTGCTGGGAGAGCGGCTCCATCCTGCTCCGGTGGTCGCCAAAGGGGTGCTCAGCTGCCACTTACCCACCCCACAAGCACCAAAGCGACTTCTGCAGCCTCTTTGCCCAGCTTTCAGTGAGCTCCTGTAAGGACTTCCCGAGTCCCAGATGGCACTGCTGTACTTAACGACCCTTGTTAGAAACGTGTCTAATGATTTTAATTCCATGTGAAAAGCAGCATTTCTAAAGCTTCCCAGCATTTCCTTACTAATGTACCTCAAACATGCCCAGGAGAACAGTGGCTCCCGAGTGGGACAGTGTCTTATTTTGTGCTTGGCTTCTCTGCTGCACACGTCATGGAGGATGTAAAAGTAAGTTTGGTTTTCCATAAGAACTAGAAAACAGACTTTTTCGTGTGTGTGGGTTTGTTTTTTTTTTGTGGTTTGTTTTGGTTTGGATTTTTTTGTTTGTTTGTTTTGGGGTGTTTTTTTTTTTTTAAATATATCATTAACCATTGTCAGTTTTTGGTAAGTGGCAGACAAGTTAACATGCATTACTTCAAGGTGACTACTTCTGAGGCTGTCTTTAAAGGAGCCTCATACTGATACCATCATTACCACTACAAGCGGGTATAACAAGTCCTCCTTTCTATGTTTAAAAAATAATCAAGGTATCATAGTGTTTTACCATTGCACCTCTTCCTTCTCTTCCTCTCTTACTACATCAAGGCTCATAGGAAGCAATCATTTCTATGCAAATGCTGCGTAACAGAAATATAACTTCTTCATAACCTGGCTTTCCTTGGGGAAGCCAATCTGCTGTCTGTGTTTGGATACGTACAAAATAAAACCACTGTGGTTTCCAAGCAAAGCACTAAGCTGCAAAATTTTATATTAATGGCTTTCTCCATCATTTACATATTCATGTATCGCTTTTGACTTGTGCACACTTTATTATTTCTGGAGGAGAAATAATAATCTCATTTACACAGTAACTGACACTGGTCAGATTCAATAATCTGAGGTAACTGGTACAAACATCACACAGATCTTATCAATCAGCCATAGCATCCCTATAGTATTATCAGCCAGGCCACCCCCTATAGTATTATTTCATAAAGCACTCGGAAAACACATGTAAAAGACAATGACAGCTGGGAGGGAGACTGTTGGTAGGAACAGTTAATTGCAAAGTGCTTCATCTTCCCTGACCTCAATGGGGAATGTCAAAGTTGTAGCGCTTAGTGACCATTTTGGGTTAAAACATGAGAAACTGGCCTGCGCACAGCGAGGTATGACCTTACAGCAGTCCTCATAACAATCGCTGCAAGCAGATGTAGAGCAAGTTCTCAAGCATATTTGTGGAGCAGGTATTTGGATAAATCTGCAGTCACTTGGAGGCACCACAAATTGCCACATTGCTTTACTGGATATCCTTTTTTGCACTTTGGAGAAAATAATGCCTGGAGAAAAGATTTCTTCATGTAAGAAGCCATGGCTCCGAATTAGGCTTTGAATGGAGAGAGGTGCTGAAGTGCACAGCAGTGAAAGAGCTTCTGTCTAGTAAAGGTTAATCCAGAGAGGAATTTATGCTGTGAAACCTTAGTTACACAATTGCCAGCTCACCTCCTGACATGGAAAGTGTTTTTGAACACGGACAGAATATCAGATTTCCTTTAATGGTACCTTTCTGGCCAGGAGTTGTAGCTGTTGCTAGACGCACACTTTCAAAACAAGAGATCCAATTCATTTTCATACCAAACACATACAGACGAGACCATTTGTGCTCACAATTACTGTGGATACCTTGAGCAACCACACACGTTTCCATCCTTACCTCCAGTGGCAGAGTTCAGCCTCCTGAACATCCATCTCCTTATTTCAGTGGTTAGGGACCCAACCACTTCTGACCACCTCTCATGCCTCAGCTCTCCGTCTGAAAAACAAACAAACAAAAAAAAGGATATTTGCACTTTTCTGCTTAACATGGCTGTTTGGAGAGAAAATGCAGAAGGTATGAAACCTTGCAGATCGTCAGATATAGGGGCTATATAAGATTAAATATAGCTACAAAACAAGCACTAGCCACAGAGACTGTGGCAGATTCTGAGCATCAAGGTGTTCTAAATGTAAAAGACACGGCGAATTGTTAACTTGGAAATAAAAGAATTAAATCCTTCACCTTTTAAGAAAATGCATACAATTGGGGGGAAAAAAAAAAATCTGAAATATAAAATTCCTTTCAAACAAGAATTGCCCGAAGGTAGCTGCCCAGAAATTCCTATTTTCTATAGTTTCAATGTGAAAACTGATAACCGCACACAATAAGTTAAAAAAATGGCTCATAAAATAACTCATAAAGATCTAAAAAATGTTCATATTAAATTTAGCAGATTTTTTTCTTTCTTTTCATCAAAGCCCTTGGTTGTACTTCACCTGAACTTGTCCATCTCTCTAAATCTTATCCATGGGGAAGTAAATGAAACCAAACGCATTGTTTCTGGTTGATGCAGCAATTTAGCCTCTCTCAACAGGCTCATCTTGCTGTTAATAACACAGTCCTACCTCTAACAAAAGACTGTATTTTCAAAAGTGAAAACAAAGAAGAAAAAAAAAATCAATGCATAGGTGAAATTATTTGAGGAAGTAAACAGAAAAAAACCTTGCCGCTAATCAAACAGAACTGAAGCAAAGCGATGTGAGAGTCAGCAGTTTGGAGCCAAATCTCCATCCCTTTGTGGTTTCTGGTGTCTGCAGGTGTCTCTAGGTTTTTACTCTTTCTGTCTTCATTGTTTTGCTCTGGGTTTGTTCTTTTCATTTGGATGTATTTCCATGGCTAAGTAAGACTTATGGCGGGCTTATGTGCTAAACCAGCATATTCTTCCATCAACCTGGATATGCTGCTGGTGGTAACCAGAGGGCCATTTTAGAAAAGCTGTGATCACTGCTGGGTGCTGCGGGTGCTGCAGTTGGATGCAGTCCCTTATTCAAACTGGGAAAAACTGAGCCCTGATCCATTTGCGTTTGCAATGGCTGGAATTGTACTTCTAGAACCTTGTGGGAATTGAAAAACATTAGCCTAATTAAAATTGTTGTTGTATTTGTTTTGTCAGGCTCTCCCTTTTATCTGCATGATAATGATTTTGCCTCATCAGTTCAAGAAGTGTCTGTGGGTGGAAACAGTGAGTGATAGATTCATATAATGAGGCTCTAAATGACTACAAAAGACTTTACATCGCTGTGAATCATCCATCTACAGTGCTGCATTATTCAGAAATTAATGCAACCCTATAAATGAATAATGATTTAAATGTACTTTTAAAAATTGTTAATGCTCCAGCGTTTTTTCCTTCTCTACATAATCAGAAAATTGATTATGACTATGACTAGACCTATGTTCTTAATTTAACTTATGTAACAGTAATGTAGAATAAGTCTTGTGACAACAATGAAAATGGCAAGACTTCCAGGAGACTAGAAACGGGTTTATAAGCCCCAGAATTGCCTAGCCAAGTTCACTTGACTTCAGAGGGAATTAACACCAAAAAAGCCTCCTGAAAGCCTGCAAGGTCTAGAGACATTTGAATTATTGCTAAAGCTGATGTAAAAGATCCAAAATAGATTAGAATACATGTCAAATAACTAAGGATAATATGACCATAGAAAACATTTTGCTCATTATTTGTTTTCTCATATTACTCTTTTTTTAAAAACAAGTTATTAAGAGAATCATGAAGCAAGGAGCTTTATGAGCAGCAGAAATAACAAACTAATTTCCGACCATTTGTCTGAGGATGATCTCCCATGTAGAGTATCTGATGAACAAAATAGGGGGAATGCAACCACAGCCTTTATCACAGTGGGATCTATAAAAGGATTTCACTCCTCTATCTAGATTTTTATTTTTAGAAAATACTGATAGCTTGCTCTCTTTGAGACAACATTGATAAACAGATTCAAAACTGTTGAAGGTAGGGAGTTAACATGCAGATAAACTGAGACAAAAAGTTGTAGAGAACGGCCATGTAAGTCTTCAAAAACCAGGATAAAATCAAGTACGATGTTACAGCATTGGTTTCAGCACTTCTGAGATTCAAATACACAGGCTGCCGCTCCAGCCATGTCATGTATTCACGGTACCGTAACACAGATTACACTCCCAGTTCTAGCCCTGTAAAGCTCATTCTGTTAAAATCACTAAAAGTATTCTGGTGTTTTTAGCAGGATGGAGGATGTGACCAAGATTAGAACTGGGTCTATGCATTTTACTGAACGCTATGTGTACCACATATAAACCACTTCTTTAGGCACATGTTTTAAACCAGATGATACTACATAAATTATTATATCCTTTTCTGTTCAAGTCATAATAGCAATTCTTCACGAGCAGACCAAAGATGAGAAATTGCTCTCTTCACACTAAACCAACTGAAATGTAGTAACTCTCTTCACCAACAACAGACGGTTGAACAAGGTTTCTTTCTTGTGCAATAATAAAAGTATAAAGTACATATATTTAGTGTTTCATTGAAACTAGATATTTGAAAGAATCTTCAGCCATACAAGATGGTTTGAATAAAGTCATCTTCCACTAGGATCATTTTATATTCTGCAAGTCCCTATTAAATTATCATAGATTACTGATAATAAAAAGGACATGAACTCTACTAAGGCTACAGTCACAGATGTCCCCCTTATTAAAACCTCGTAAAAATCGCTACCACTCGAGCAGCAGGATTGAGTGTGTATCAAAGATGCAGTGAAATATTGCCACCCACCTATCAAACCGCTGCTCCTTCCAATTAATTGGAGTCTGATAAACTTAACAGTATGTAATGTACTTTTGTTACCACCTAATTCTGCTGATAAACCATGATCTCAACATTTTTGCCCACAAATAATTTACTAGGCTGAAAACAATAATGCCTGTCTTAATTCATCTTAGCCAGCAAGGCTTTATCAAAGGACTGGATGAACACTGGGACTGTGCTGTCATCTGATTCTTTGGTACAGGACCACCCTGCCTGCAATGAAAATCATTTCAGGGGTACCCCGAAGAACTCAGCCTTACAGTCACCCATACCAGCTACTCTTCCAATTATGGAGAGATATGCTCCTGCTCTATATCATATTTAATATATCAAGTGAGATTTTGACAATATTCAGACACACTACCAATGACCAAACCCCTTTCCTTTTCTGTTAGCTGCCAAGCAATATTTCTATTTCTGCAATTTGATTGCTTGTATTGAGTCAAACAAAATTTCTCAAGCTTCTTGTCCAGGATTATACATTTTTCATGGGTGGTGAAGAAGAGAGGCTAAAGTTTTCAATTTTTTATAGATTTAAAGAGAGAGATATCTCTGAATCTGTTAAGATTTTTCCCCGTACAAGAAGAAAAAATTTGATCTCAATGATAAATATTAGCCAGCTATTGAAAAACAAGTGTCTCATCTTAGCATCAGAGAGGATCTTCAGTGTTTCCTCTCACAGCTGACTAAACAGTTAAGCTAATACCACCAAAATCAGGGTGGCTGCAATTTTCTAATTGATTTAATTTAATGATTTTTTTCTTTCCTTTTTCCCCTGCTTCCCCCACACTCCCCCCGCCCTGTGTTTATTTGTCTATTTTTTAATTATCAGCAGTAGTTTCTGACTTTAGTACTCTCTTGAGTGAACTGATTAATTAGGAAAAAAAGCAAATTTCTCCTATTGTCTAGAAATTGTTTTGGGGTTTATTCCAAAACTATAATATAGACTGATTCTTTTGGTATTCAGTATCAAGGAATTGAGAAAAAAATTCCTGAACTACCTCACGTCTCCCAAGTGCATGTGTTTTCTTTGTTTTAAATAAACTCAGTACAAGGATTAAACTAGGGGATGTTCCACTTTACGCAATTAACTTTGATGATTCATATGGAAAGCATACAAAATCCAGCTCTCCTGTATTTTCAGGATAGCTGGGAATGTGGCTATTACTTGTATAAACTCACACAGGAAGAGACATGAACAATAAGCAACAAATCCAACTCATTTCATACTTCCTGGACAGACAAATGGAACATAACTCATCTGTCTTGTACTGTCCTGATCACCATCATTAAAAGCTGCCAACCTTAAAATAACTTAGTGTTACTTGTTTCTTAAGAATTCCGGGTCCTAGTTCTTGAGATCTGATCTCAAAAGGTCTAGGAAATGCTTTATCTGAAACTTGTATCATTAAACAGGGATTGCCAGGATTCATAAATTATTCTCTTTTTAATGTTTAAGATTGACAAATGTGCCAACTTTTCAATTTAATTAGGCCAATTCTCTGTAAGAGATGCATTTTAGTCAAGTTCTGTTCTCCCAGTTTCACCTTAGGTTTTATCCTCTACATCAACCAAAGAAATACACTCAACTTGTTCTCTCAAATATCATCTCATGTAGATAAAACAAAATGTTTCATTTTACATATTTACATTTATCTTGAAAGATGTCTTCAAATCTTCCTCTGTCTGGCAGGGAGACCCATCACTCTTCCGAGCTTCCTAAAAGAACAGCTTCCCAAAGTAGAGGAGTTAAAGGATATGAATTCATCCTCAACCACCTTTCACAACCTCTTCACCTTCCACCACCAGTTCACAAATTTTGCCACTATATTTCACTCATAGAAATCTGCATCATGGAAAGGCCATTCCAAATTGGGGCAGAGAAATAATCAGGGAGGAATAAATAAATTAATTACATTGAATGTTTAAAGTAACAAATGCTCTATAGCATTTCTGTATTAATCAGATTTTGAAAAGAAACAAAGTATCTTTTCTTTGGAAGGATTTCAGACATTAGACTTTCATGACTCTTTCTCTGCATTTTTCTTCAAGACCCTGAGACACAGAAGTCATTGAATCCTTATGTAACGGATTACAAGTTATGGTCTTAACTATGGATTTACTACTATTGATTCATAATACAGTAGTCAAGGAGAAATATATCAAGTTGATTAAAATTACCCATTTTTATTGAATTCTTTTGTAATGAATTTTCCTCTAGTTGAACAAAAAGCACATTAATGCAATCTAAACTTCTCCTGTAGTGAAGTCAGAAGCAGCAAAATAGACAAATGACTTTGAACTTAACATGCATTGTCTGTTCTAATCTCAGCTATGATTGCAAAAATTATATTCCCCAAATTACATCAGATGTACATAGTTTGAATGCATGTATTGCTGCTACTGCAATGCAGCAGCAATATCCATCCCATACACGATAAAGTATATTATTCTAATATGACTAATTTCATAGTTATGGTTGCACTGCGAGAGTCTCTTTTAGTGAGTTATGGAATATGCAGGGACTGGGATTCTTAGATATGAAAAGTGTTGCTTACGACTAGTTCCAGAATTACAAAAAAAAAATCAGAAAAAACCCACAACTTTTTAACACAGAAAAAAAGAATAATATAGAATTTGTAGAAAGTCTGTAATGAACACACACATGAATGCTATGCCTTTTCTTGTCTGTGTGAAATTAGGTAGATTAATTTCATTCCCAGGTATTGGACTTTGCCCTGACTTCCCTGTTTCTTAATTTTCATAAATTAAAATGCTTTGAAAATTTTTGAGCTACTAATAATAATTGAGCTTGAGTACTACTCAATAACTAGAGTACTACTTGAGTACTAGCTTGAGAACTACTTGTAACTGCCCCATCCCTGGAAGTGTTCAAGGCCAGGCTGGATGGCGCTCTGAGCAACCTGGTCTGGTGGAAGGTGCCCCTGCCCATGGCAGGGGGGTTGGAACGAGATGGTCTTTAAGGTCCCTTCCAACCAAACCATTCTGTGATATGATTCTATGACTTTTCTAAAAGTTAGTGAGCGGTAAGTGACATGACATTTAAAATATGATTTATCATATTCCTGAATTACACATGCATTACTTTTACAACTTTTGTTTTGAATTTTGGTGAAACTACTTTTTGACATGTATATGTAATTCTGCAAACTTTTAACACCACTAACTGATTCAATATGTGCATAACAGAAATTAATCAAAATCAGTCCTTACTAAAAAATCCCTCTGTTGAAGAAATTAACATAGTTGCTTAAAATAAAGAATTACCAAACTGGAGATCAAGATGTTGCTCCCTTAAACATGGAGGCAGTGACAGGTAGGCATGGACTAGACAATGAATGAAGTCTAGAGAGTGTGACCAAGGGCGCAGTGAAAGCAATCCCTTTCAAAGTTTTTTGGGGATTGGATTTAGCCTCCTTCCCTCGATGAACAAAACTTGCTAAGTATTCTGATAATGGCTTTGGAGCTCATGGGCCAACGTGAACCAACCTGACAGCTGAATAAGATCCAGTAACTATTTTCCTACAAACTTTGTACTGTGGGTAGCTCAAAGAAAAAAAGATATTACCTATACTTGTCCTCTATTCATGAACAATCTGACTTCAAATCTTACTCTTCCATTTAAGCACAACTATTTTCCAAAGGTTTGTAAAAGAAGAGGTTTTTAAAATTAAAAGTGCAGTTCTCTAGCCCAAATCCTTGATCTGACTTCCAACAATTTTCTTTGTCTTAGTCATAAGTATTTTCTTCCTAATAGCGTTATCCTCTTGGCAGTTTTCAAGATTGCTCTGTGAGACATCTTTGGGTTGTTTTTTCTTATTCTCACAGTCTTCTAAATTATATTGACAGGCATACTTTTTATTTTACTTTTTTGGTATTTTTTATTTATTTAATGGTATCATGGTTTATCAAGCTCACGACCACGTCTCCATGCTTTTTCCCAACAAAATGTAGCAGCAAGAGATGCAAAGAAAAAATTAAATTGTACTAATTTTGTAAAGCTAGGGGTGTAGGGAGAAGAGAAGCCAGGTGTTGAACAATTTTGTCCTAATAACTATTGATCCTACTGGGGAATTTCTGCAGCAACCAGCATGTCACTGCCAAAATATTCAGCAGAAAGGGATTATAGGTATATGCAGAGATAACATAATCTTCATATAAATCAGTTAAATAGTCAATCAACCAAGAGACACAAATCCATAGGAATCCTGGCTTCATTAGCTTCACTGCTCACAGAACTACTTGAATTTTTTTTTTTAATGGTGCTTTAATCCTGTTAGATTTCAGAAGCAAAGCAGTTACGAGATTGAGCTAGAATCCATTCCTTCTTATGCATCATTAAACAACTCCAGAGTGAATTAATTACATCTGATCAACCCACTGAAGGCAATGAGGCCATGAAAGGTGCAAGTTAGGGGCTGCAAAACATTTATTACTGATGACAGGGCACCAGAAAGAAAACTCTTTGACTTTCAGATCCAAGTGTGAGCTTAAGATCTACGCTTGAGTTACTAGGGCTAGTTTTAGTGAAACAACTCTTTTAATCTATAAAGTGGTTGCATCTGAAGTGGAAAAATGGAATACAGAATGCTGTAACATTATTTTCATTTTTACAGAGCATGATACTACAATTTCACTTCGATGCTTCAGGCTTCACCACTGACCTCAATTCCTGTTGGACTATATTCAGCATACAAAAGAGCATACTGGGGAGGATCTCAGGAGCCCCCAACCCATCTGAATGATGATCCAAGAAGCTACTTATCAATAGCAGAAGTTGCAGTGTCATTTGCTAATCTCAGCCACCTCAGCTAGCTTCAGGCTTCACCACTGACCTCAATTTTCATTGAGGTCAATGAAAATATTCAGCATACAAAAGAGCATACTGGGGAGGATCTCAGGAGCCCCCAACCCATCTGAATGATGATCCAAGAAGCTACTTATCAATAGCAGAAGTTGCAGTGTCATTTGCTAATCTCAGCCACCTCAGCTATGTGCAGGCTGTCACTACATCCCCACCAGAAACTTGGTGGCTCTCATTCTTGGTACCAAAACCTCACGGATAACCACTGCAAGTCCTGTGAACTGCAACAGGCATATTTCTGCCAGGAAAGAAACACCATGGATGGGGTATTGTCAGGAGCGTTAATCATTTAAGATGACAACACAGTTTTAGAGAGCTTCTCCCTTCCTCACTAACTGGACAAGGCTGTTTTTTTTCCAGATTGATGTAAGACCAAGATGTTACTCTGCAGTGCTGAGATAGGTCTTATCTGCAGTAGGAGCTGGACCATACAGGAATACTCATAGATCATCCACTTGGTTCATCCAGAAACTGAACCTGTAGGAACAGGGCTGGGCTCAAAGCTGGATTTAGTCAGCCAGTCACAAAATATGCGCCCTATGGGACAACTCAGGTGCCAGCACAAGTGGAATGCCACACAGATCCATAAGGCTATCTGCATCCATCTCTCTCTCTCTCAAAGAAAAGCTTCCCTCTCCTTATTTGAGCCATAAATCCATTAGGGCTTTTGTTCTTCACACCCATGATCTATATCCTCCTGCTTCCACATCTGAACACAAAGCCTCCTTGGCAAGCCAAGACTTCTTCCTGCTCAACATAGCAAGCCTGAAATCCTTTCATCCCTTCAGAGGCCAGGACTAGCAAGGAGTGCCCATGGGCCAGCGGTCCCACCAGGGCCATGTGGGCCTGCTCTAACCACTTCTCTGTCTGCTGTAAACTCATTACAGCAGAAGCTGGGGCTTTCTACAAGCACTACCTTGCTGTTTCTGCTGTCAGGATGCCAAATAAAACTCTACACTCAGCTGAATGGTGCGATCCGTCCCTTCTGCCTACTGTCTATCAGCCTCTGCAACCCCATATCGACTTTGCAGTCACAGAGTATAACCACTTTCGTAAGGTTGCTAAACATATAAGTTAAAACGTCAAGACCTTTACAATACCACAATCACTGGGAGACAAATATGAAACCTCTTTCCTTAGGTAATTAAAATTAATCTTCCTTCCAGTCTCCGTTTATTTGTGACCCATTGGTTACTGTGCCAGCGGCATCATCATAGATTATTTTCTCCCAACTCTTAACCCCTTGAGGTATTTGCAGATAAAAGTCTTATCCCTTTTCACCTTTCATTTTGGTGAAGGGCTAAGCAAACCATAAATTAGGTTGGTTGTTCTCCCTATCACCCTAACAGTCCTTCTCTGTACGCGTTCCTATTTGAATTCACATCTTTTAGCATAAATACACTGTAGTTAAATTTCATTTAACTAATGTCCTGAACTATACTTCGCATTAATAGTATAACTGCATACCTGCACAAAGACTACATTATGCAGCCCTAAATCAGTGACATTTCTATTTTATAATACCTTAGATCTAGCAATTTAATCTTCTTTTCTGTAAAGATCAGAAAGTGGATCAGACAAATTATGACAAAGCAATTTTGTTGGGGTTTACTAACCTCCATTACCTGGAGATATTTCGGTGTCTTTGATGCTGGCAGAGTTCACAGGGCAATTTCTCTGACCAGCTCCCCAGCAGCTCTCCTTGCCCAGCGATGAGCCAGCCTCAGCCACATGCTGCCCAAGGGCTGCCTGCTCTTCCTCGAGGCTCTCCAAAATTTGAGGTTTGCTCAGTTTGCAAATACAGCTACGCTTCAAGAGAACAATATTCTGTGCAAAATAAAATGGCCTGTCTTTAGTGAGTTACTATGTTAATATAAGACTATGACCCAGTGAGTGATGGGATACAAGCTGCGGACAAATTTATATACCGGACCTTCCATCTATACCATCTCAATTTACACAGAAAGTATACCTAACCTTTGGCTAGTTCTTGTATACTTTGCCAAACCTTTGAAACTGACAACCTTTTTCTCAGTAGTTTGAAAATGTCTATGAAAAATGTTCATTTTTTTTCAACAGGATGTGTTACAGAATTAACAGATCCGTTCCCTTTTTTCCTCCCCATCTTCTGTCATAAATGAAAAGAAATTTAACAAGTGGAGCTAGTTAAATGTATTTAGCACAGGTACCTAATTTAACAGTGTCACTATTCCTAAAATATCTCTTCTGAAAAACATGCAGCTAAAAGAAAGACGTTAGTGTGTGGTGCAGTTTTCTCTAGCATGACTCTTCAAGAAGGTGTCACTACAGATCACCTTTGTTACGATGGATTGTGAAGACCTTTTGAATTCGGCTCAAGAGGGTACTTCACATCACATCACCCGGCACTGGCTCTGTACAACATTCCCCAGAAGTCAGACCTCCTGAATCCCGCGTTCACTTTGCACAACTGGAATCATTTGGGGGAGCTATCTTTATGTTATCTTTATATACCTCGTGAATTCTTGTGGGAAGGATTAAAATTACTACACTGTTCAATGCCCTAACATAGATAGAGTCAGCCATTTTTTTGGTGCTTCAAAATCCTGTGCATCCCCACCGTGGCCATTCTGGTTTACAACTGAATTGTAGAGGAGGGAAGTTTGTACAACTGGTGTAAGAGTATTGAGAAAGATACCCGAACCCATGGCTTATTTCACACACGTGAGCAGTCTCACTGTGGAGTCAGGACAGAGAGAATGGAAAGAGCGCGCTTTCCCTGTCTCACAAAACATCAGAGGTTGGCATGGAGAGATACCGGAAAGAATAAATGACAGTTTCTTTATAAACACTGGAGTCATAGATAAGAAAACTGTCCTTCAAATCTTCGCTCATCAATAAGAGTGACAGGACATGCACATTATTGCTAACTGCGATTCCAATTATTCAAAGGCTTCACCTCTTCAAATGTCAAACACTATGAAGAATCCCACTGAAGTCAATGGTCCTCTTCTCTTCTATAAAATTAAGCATAATGCAGGCCTAGAACTAACATAACTCAACCATCAGATTATCTTCTCCAGATCCTCAGCACGTCCCAAAGGTTATGCCAAGAACTTTAAATCTACAGAATCATCATGCCAGTACTTGATACTAACTGACACAAAATACTGAAAAGAAGTTACTTCTGTGACACTGACTACAATTGTGTGTGTTTTAAACTTGAACTCTTAATACATATACAACTATAAATCAACAAGCACATGTTTACAGAGGTTTCACTCGTATCACATAATGGTTAAATGATGGCACACTCGAAACTTCAAAACACCAGAACTGTACAAAATCAGAATCTGTAATTTCTTAACTAGAAGTAGGTAAAACTAAACCTAACTAAAACTGGTTAGGAAAAAAAATAAAAAGATCTGGTTACAACTAAGTTACCTACGCTTTCATTACAGAATGGAACTAGAAATTATTTCATGAATAAGAAAGAACTGTAACTAATTCATTGTTAAAGAATAGTAAATACTAAGCATTACTCCTTGTAGTAGAGACAGTTTACAGTCTTTGACTAAATCCGTCATGCCTCTGCATTCATGTTAAGCTTGCTGAGTGTCCTGGGTACCAAGCAGTAGGGATAAAGTCACTCAGCAGCTAGCCAATGTGCATTGTAAAATAAATGTGACAATGTCTACAGATCAAAAACCTGCAGTGGTAGGCAGTGAAGAGCAGCATGATAAAAAAGGATGCACATACCAAGTTACGTGATTTTTCAACAGGAATGAAGCCAGCAGTTACATCAGCAAGGAGACGGAAGGGACACAGCACCGGCAGCAGCACGGCCACCCCTGCGGCGAGTCTGCCCGCGGGTGATGTTAACAGCAAGGCAGGGATGGAACAAAGATTAAACAGTCAAGATGCAGGTACCTGATCACATAGAAGAGTCAAAAGCTACAGACAAAAAATACCTGCCAGATTTTACAGGACAGGCCAGTTAAGTGCCTGGAGGAATCTTCATCCTGTCAGTTTTCTGAACACAAGTCTGTGTTAAGAATCTGAAAAAAACATATATATGTTAAATCTTCCAAAATATTACAATTGTAAATGACTATAGATCCTTTAAGCTCCGCTTCTTTGTAAATTCTGACTTCTTGTGTTCTTGTAACTGCTGTTTAAATTAGATTTACTATTATTGGATCCTGATTTCGCTGTGAAGTTGCTTGCCGTCATTTCTAGATCCGAACTTAAAAAACCCAATAGAAGTAAAAATACAACTGTTCCTGGATTTTGTTTAACTGATCTTGAATGTGTGTGGGCATGGTGCAATGTTCATTGACTATTCAGACTTTTTCCTGAAACAGAGAAAATTGGATTTTTCTTCCCTTAGGCTAGGAGTTTTATTTACGGATGCTGGTTAAAAAAAAATTTGACTGATGTTCAGTGGTTATTGTGTACATGCTCACAGGGCCTCCTCTTACCAAAAAAAAAAGTAGCATTAATTAGTTAATCTTGTATAAATGACTTAGATGTACCACTGCTGTAGTTGTCTAAATAGGTGTTAATGACAAAGCATTTCAGTATTTTCTTGGGAAATCAATAGCTTCAAAGTCGAAATTGTGATTTTCTGCCAAAATTAATGAATCTGCTGCTCTAGAGGTCAGGATGTCATTTGTAGTGTACTGTGCAGACTGTGAAAGAAATCACTTCTCACTGCACTTACTCACATTGAATTGTAGCTCTGGTCCAGTGTCAATATTAACAGATGTATGAGCAAAAGGTTAGAAAGTATAGACTGGAATATAAGGCAACAAACGCCTGAAGTTAGGGAGATAGCTGAACTAAAAAAAAGACATTATTTGAGTGTTTGTTGTAACAAGAATAATGAAACAAAGTACGTCAAGTCCCTAGAGTGGTATTTTTTCTGTGGCTAGCTCCCTAAGAAAGGTGAAAGAGTTATGAAACAGCTCATTTCCCCAGCTCATTTCAAATGTTGTCCTCTACCTCAAGTTGAAACAACTCCAATAAACCCTCCAGGCCTCTTCTGCTCCCAGATCTCATTTCCACGACCTTGGCTAGCACAATAATTCCGTTGTTCCAACACGCAAGAAACTGTCAGTTGTGTTATTTACTGGGATGTGGTGCCCATGCTAGAGGCAGAGGAAGCCATCTCCTGCTCCAGACTGCAACTCCATGTTCTTTAGTCACAACCTGGAACTACCCATGTCGTAAATCCTGCTGTTTTCATCCTGGAGTTACCTGTGGTATGATGAAAGAGATCCCCAAAATCTAGACTGCATTGCCCAAGCACATCATGATTTTGTAGCTGAGGTCTGCATATTCATCTCTATGAATTACTGTTAAAAGAAAAGGCATGTACCTAACTGCAGTGATTTCAGAGTCAGTGGCTACTTTAACTTGGATTTTAAATACATTCCTCCATTTTAAAGTATTCTTCAAACTTTCCGTAAACAGAAAAGTTTCCCTTGTCCCTAGGCATATTTTCCCAAGGTTTCACAGCTCTAATTATTATAAGCAGTATCTTTGTGGTCTCCTGTTACATCGCTCAAAAATACAACGAAAAAAGATCTATTTTGAAAGTTTCTTTGAACTTCGTAAGTCGATGATTTCTTATATAACTGCAATAAAAACCTCTGGGAAAGAACCTATTATGAGTACTGTGTCAGCAATTTTAGGTTATTACAGATGGCTTGCTCCCCTTTCCACATAACTATTTAATGAATTTAAACTAAGGACTGTATAATTTCATAGTCGATAGCAGCCATGAGATTTTTACCGGGAGGTTTTTAAACTGAGATTATGGACCAATTTAGGAAAAGAATTTAACAAAGAAGGTAATTCCTAAATGCAGCTGAGCAGTTTTTTACTTCAGTCATTTCAGTGGGAACTCAGCACCAGACCACATCTTCCAGAAGCTGTTTCAGGGATCCTACAGCATCTTTCAGTGTCACACGGGAGATGTGTTGAAGATGTTGGCACGGAGACAGCTGCCAGGAGAAGAACTGGGACCAGCACCAGCAGCACCGAGCAGTGGTGCAGAGCTGCTACCTAACACAGCCGTTCTGGGAGTCAACTGTCTAAATCCTCCGTACCTTCATCTTTCCAGGCGGCTGGTAGGAGCTTCAGCTCTTAATGGTGAACCTCCAGGAGAAGCTGTTACAAGGCAGCAGATTGACCAATTCAAGCATACTGGTTATTAGATCGCAACAACTGGATGTTTCCTTATTTTCTTGGTTTTAATTTCTTATCCATCTTGCAGCCAATTATCCTCACATTTTAAAGCAGTTATTGTAGGAAGTATTCTCTGTCCTCCCTTCCTCCCTTCGCTCTGTTATGAAGCAATTGTTAGTGCTTCTTGTTAGAACAGCAGTTATCAATAAAACTATTTATATCCTTATGGTGTGCCCATTCGCTGGTCAAAGTTTAGTTGTACTAAGAACTGTAAATAGGACAAAAATAAAACAAAGCAGCTCTTCATCTCCCTCTCTCCCTCTCCCTTCCCATAAAAGAATCCCAAACTGTTTCCCACAGAAATCTTTCTAGGATAATAAAAAAAAGCCGATGAAAGACACAAAGTGAGGACAGAGTAAGAGTGTAAAAATACTGTATCGACAGAATTCTTTGCTCACATTACAATACCATCACAGGCTTTAGTACCAGTAAGAGGAGAATGAGGTCTTTTTACAATGTGAATTGCAACCCTCTGCCTTTCAAAACAATTTTGATAACAAACAATAGCAAAAAAGACAAAGTTTTGAAGGTTGAATGTAACTTTTTAGATTCTCCTTTCTCAGCATGGCTTTTGTATGATACTGTTTCTGCACAGAAGTTTTGTGCAAATGGTTAAAGATTTAATACTTGGTGTAAAGCATAAATTTACTGTTGGCTAAAGATACAGGAAACCTCACATGTTTAGGGTGACCTTATGCTTTTATGAACTTCACTTTGTCTTTTACAGTTTTGACATTTGTGGACCTGAAGGATCAAAACAGAATATCCACAGTGAGGAAGATTTTGGTTCATACCCCGCACTGACATTACTGACACCGAAACGATGATCCTTTTGCTTTTGCAAAGCCATTAAAACCAAATGTGCCATTATCCACTGACTTATCTTCTTCCCACAACAGCCACATATGTAGCACCACTGTCGGCACTCACTGTCTCAATTAACACCAGAAAGCAATTTAAAGGTATGGTCTCTGACACAGGAATGAGGGAGAATGGACTTGAGTGTGATGGTTTTCATCTGACTAGTACGTAGGAAAAAAATCCTGAGCACTGCTGAACTGGACTGGCTCTGCAGAGCTGTGGGAGACTATGCAAAATGTCTGTGTACTCCAGGTTTGTAGAAACACCCCGTGACCAGGGAGGGATTTTAGAGAAGACACAGGAACAAGTCATGCCAGACTCAAACACCTCTGGATAGAAGTCAGAAAAGAGATTAAAGGAGAGTACACACCAGTTGCTTAGTGGTCTGCAGAAGAACTGCTTCTCTGTGCAACAGACTTACTTTCCTTGGCACAATGGTTTTCTTGAACATGTACTCACACTATCAAGAGGAAAAAATTATCTGTATTAGTCATAGGTAGCCAAATGCCATCTGTTAGCCAGCCTGAAAGTGAACATTTACCACAAACTCTTTCATGATTACAGTTTGCCTTCTGGAGGAGGTATCACAGGGGGTAAAGCTGTGCTACAGAAATTGTTGAGAGTTTCGCCATCCCCCACTGGTAAACTCTTGTTGTTATACCTATTACAGATGCTCTTGTTAATGTTTTAATTACATTGTTTAATTTTCTTTTGCATTTTATTGGGAAATCACAGTGCATTCCAAAAAAAAGAAGGCAAAATATTGTGTTTTTCCAGCAAAAAATGAAAACGTCAAAAGGAAGAACTACTTACTTTCCTTGTGAAGCTGGTTTCATCAGCTTAGGTTTATGCAAGGTATAGATAAAAGTCATAGGTCTGCAGAATTTGGCCACTATCCACAGAAACATCCTGACTACGGTGAATCATAACGTGACAAAGAAATAAAGTTACTTTTTACTGTCTGGTATCTTCCAAATGCCCCCGTACACCACTAATTATCCACTACTAACTATGTGAACACATACTTGACAGCTTCTTAAATTTTAGTACTTATTTCAACTATTGTCTTTTTGCAACCTAAGTACTAGAACCTTGCCTTCAAGTAAAGTGAGGTTAAGTTACTAACACGTAATTCAAGAAAGGAGTCTATGATACCCGTAAGACTAAGTTTTTCACTTCTAGGCTAAGCTATGGAACAGCATCAGAACAAAATGGCCAGATTCCAACATTTTTGTAAACAGATAACTAAAACCAACCAAATAAATCCGTAAACATTTTAATTACTTACATTCTAAACACAGTGATAACAACTAGATAAAATGCACAAGAGAGGTTTCTTCAGCACCAGTATTATTAGCTGCAAATATTGCTGCAGTAAGTCAACAAGCAAAGTTTTTAATTGTTAAATATGTAAATAAAAAAGAAAACATCACATTCATCTAGGAAAACCTGAACTGATTTGAAACAGAAAATCTGATTTTGACTCAGCACTCCAGAACCCTCAGAACTTTAAAACCAACAAATCTCATTTAGGTGTTTCTACTAAAAGGAGGGCTTTCCTTGCTAAACACGAGGTTCAGGTCCACACAGCTGTACAAGAACATTAGAGAGGGAAAAATAAAGTTATGCAAAGTTTCACTAATGAGCTGATCTTTATAAATGGTTTCTGCCATTCAAACTGTTTTTATCATGTTCTTAAAATACCTATTTAGACATACTACCTTCCTGCATTACGCTACAACATGACATAATTTCATTTATTACACATCAGTGATAAAATTCAGGTACATATGAGGATGTGAGATAAAGAGATAAATTGCCTTATTTATTGACTGTTCAGTGCAATAATTAGTATTGAAAAAGATCATATGGAAAGGTGTTTCCCTAAGTATCTATCATTTTTCCAGAAATATGCCTACGTTGAAAATTGGGACAATATGATGCTTAACCTGTATCTGCATCAGTGCAGCCATTCATCTTTCCCAGGTAAAGTGGCAGTTAAGTGCCCAGTTCTACAATGTTGCTTTCTTAATATTAAAAATCCAGCTGCAAACATTATTTCTCTATCTGTTCCTTGCCAGCCTGGGCAGAACTGCCTCTCCACAATCTCTGCTGGGATCTCTCTTTGCTGTATCTCTCCCCACTGTGCAATTCTGCACTTATTTCTCCCCTTGTATGCAATTCTGCTCCTCTTCCTTCCTTTTTTTGAGATCACTTCTGGCTTTCTCCAGTGCCCAGCCATGAGGACGCTGCATGAGCAGCTCCCCTGTCACAGCCACCTCCCTGCCCGTGCCGAAACCAGAGCTGTGCACGGGAAAGGGATGCTCCCGCCCAACGACTACAATGAAAATGAGTGGGCTGAGTGAAAAAGAATCATGCTGAAAACGAATCTAAGAATATCATCCGTGCACAAAGACTCATGAAAATACATGAAGGATTTCCCTTGATGTACATTCAGACACAGATTGTGTTTACCTCTCTAGCATGTGAAGCTGATTATTCATCATCAGTATCTCATCAGTAACAGAAGTTTCAGTTTCCACCCGCATGCAATGAAAATGATATTACGATCGTGTCAGTGTATTTTATTATTATTGTTACATCAAATCATCCTCCCTAGGTACATGTAAACACTTTTTTTTTTTTCTTCCATTGAAGAGGCTCACTGGGTGGCCTCCTCACAAAATAATGAAGAATAAAGGTGTTCCCATAGATTTGTGTCAAAAACTATTCATCCTTCCACGGAACAGAATGAAACAGCATCTCTGTACACCTGTAATAAAATCTGCATGACTGTTTTGATAGCACTGAGTCCCTAATCAAATAAAACGGAGTTAGCATCATTAAATAGAAACATCCTGAGAGGCAAGGATAGAACATATTCACGCTCTGTACAACCCTCACAGATACACAGAAACATAATTTTACACAATATCAAACAGAAGTTCAGATTGTCCAATATTAAACTGAAAAAGATCTACAAGACTAGAAAGCACCTTCAAACATGCGACAAAAATCAATACATTCGTGAAATTTAACTCAGTGAATGAATCATTTCCATACTAATGAGAATGGGAGCTTCATAGAAAAAAATTGCAGCTATATAAAGTCACCAAGGTCCTAGCCTAAACCATGCCTTTATCTTGACCCAGGATCTCCAAGACCTAGATGAGTCTTGAGTAAGAGAGTTGTTGCGACAATGCAAGTCTATAAACAATGGATGTTTTTAGGACAGGGGATTCTGAGCCTTAAAAATGCTTTTGAGAAGCTCATTAAGGAACTGAAATTCATAAATCTCTTGAGTCCACTGAAACCAGAAATTCAGACAGGTACTACTGTCCCAAAGAACACACTTGCCTCTTTTGATAACGCTCAAAGCAGAGACTCCAACCACTCCATAACCTGAACTGTCTCACCAATTAACATAATTGAGCTTAAATTTCAAGACACTGTTCCAAATTAAATTACCTTTGCTGTTGCATCTACCTTCAGGGATGTTTCTCCTCCTCTGACAATCTCCAGCGAAGCATCATCTTTAACTGCTGTAAACTGTTTCTGTGTCTTTCAACACCCTCGGTTGGAAGCTTTTCTTCCTAATATTCACTCAAAATATTTTTTCTTGACAATTATTCACCCTCATGTATCATTGTTTATTTTTGTAAAAGCCCTTCATATACCTCAGAGCTGTCCTGCAACTTTCCCAAGACGTGGCAGCCCTTGGAATGTGCATTTAACACATGAAACACCTTCTGTGAACTAATAACCGTACACTCATCCTCTCCATGCATGTATATGCATGAATTCACACGCACACATACAACCTAGAGACTAAAAATCAAAGAAATCTGTTTTATGAAGCACATCCTCATGTTCAAACTGAGAACAATATTTCATTGTTGACATTCCAGGTAATTTGAGGAGCTCAAATATGAACAAGTCTAACAATCCAATCCATGAGACTGGAGAAAAAAAAACTCATTAAATGCTCAATGCTGGCACTTAGAAGCTGCCTGCACAAAATACACAAAAGTATTCCTGAGAAAAGTTTTCTATTTGGGCAGGAACATCAACTGGATGATCTACTGTAAATTTTTTTCCCTTAATATAAGTGATTTTTTTAATTACAGGTTTATATCCAAATGTAAATTCATTATTACACCAGCTGTCATTCTAATAATAAAAGCAAAGAAATAAAGGTGGATTTTGTAGGCTGTAACACCTAAACTGTAGACTTGAAAATGTTATCCATCTATTAAGTAATAAAAACTTTCCCCATCTACAGCTATTTAGATTTTCTGGGAATGACAGTTATTGGTATTTGAGTAAAGCTGCAAAACAACAACATGAGGAGTAGCTTATTTTGACTGATAGAAAGGACTTTTCACTGCTCATTTATCTGAATCTTGAGTGTATATATGACAATACATTGCCCAATGCCATAAATAAAATCCATTAGGTATTAAAATAGAATTAAGTCTTCAATCCAATTTTTGACTTGCTAAACTCATTTATTCCAGTCTTCGTTTCCTTCCTTAAATCAGTTTCTAGTCCATGAAAGTCCATTATGTCCTGCCCTGTGATTCTTCTTAGTTTCCTTAATAGCCTCTTCGGCTTTTTAAAACCCAAAATAAATTACATGTATCACTCCTCAGTTATCCATTATTTTGCTGACACTCTGGAGGAAAGAAAATTTCCCTTTTGGAAGTGCTGTAATTTGTCCTTATAATATCACGCTCATTATAACTCTATAGTTATTTTTCAGCTAATTTATTAAGTACTGAACTAAGGCGCATTGGTTTGTAACTCCTGAGCTCAACCCTAGCATGTATTTTAAAGACAGAGAAAACATAGTTTTCCCTCTGGTTGTCCAGATTTTAACAATAACTTAGGAAACTCATTCTTAAGTTTCTGGAGAAACCTTGAGAAAGACCTGCCTCCATTTCAGGGAATATACATTAATAATGCCGCCAGTTGTCCTTTCTAGTTTTAATCTACTGAATCCCTTGGTGTGCCAACAGCACAGAGCATAGGTGGTAGGGCTCTATTTCTAGGAAGAAATGTGGTTATTACAAAATGACAAAGAATAGATTATCTGCACCTTTAATTAATAGTTTAAATGCTAAACAATGCATACCGAGCATTGAAACATGTTTACTGCTTTATCCCTTGTGGAGTATAATTATATTTTATATACATGAAAGTAATTTCATTTGTTTGTATCAAGAGATACACTTGTGTAATATCCAAAGCAATAATAATGCACACAAGGATCCAGACAGGATTTAAATGTTTTTAACAACAACTCTGTATTAAATAACACATCCTTTTATTATTTTAGCAGACTATCTGTATTCAGTATTTAAAAAGAAAATCAGGAGTGAGCTCAAGCAGAAGTGAGAGATATTTTGATCAAACCCCATATTACTCCACACGTCCTCTGGAGAAAATCTATTCATTTCAGTGGGGTTAAGTAAATCAAATAGGTGCTAAATTAAGGATCTCTCTCTCCCATCCTCTAAGCACAGGATTTAAACTCATCCTGACCTACGAGCGCATGCTTACAGGAAGAACTGGCTGTACATGCCTGCCTCTGCACAGAAACCTGACACGTGTCACTGCCTTTGTGGTTATTTTATGTAAGTGCTACCCTTTGTAAGGTTTGGGTACATCTGGCACAAGGAAATCAAATACCAGGGAGATCTACCTTTCAGTCCTTGTCTTCATGGAAGTCCACCGTGGTTCTAAGCCTCACATCTTCTGCAGCAAAGAGGCAAAATGAAAAACAAAACTCATGGATGGTTGTGGTGGACTAAGACTACGTTTGCTTTTTTTTTTAAATCTTCTTCCTGTAGGTTTTGTTATTAAAATACAAGTAGAGAATTAAAATGTCCCGTGTTCATATAAATGTCAAAAAAGCATACACTGCCGAACTCTCCCCGTTTCCCTTTCTCCCCCCAGCAGCGCTACTTGTCCCTCTCTGCACCCGTGCTCAGCTGCCAGCCTGGTGCGACTGCTGCAGGCTCTCACGGCTTCCTTCCCCTCTTCCCAGCGCTGGAGCCAGACACAGAAAATCAAAGAATAAAAATAGCCACTCTCTTTGTAGAATTTTGATCATAAGAGTTCTATAATGACTAAGTGATCGGTTTTGACTTGCCATGCAAATCTGAAGTAAAAAATACCATTTTCCTGCAAAGTTAATTATGAATCATTAGAAAGACCGAAATAAAATCTCCTACTACCTTCCTTTTAGCTTTTCTGAGCAAACATGGAAAATATAAATCATTTTAGAGAACTGACAATGTAGCAGACACTTGGTACCTTTTGGGTTTTTTTTAAAACTAGTCTAGCGTCTCTAAATCACATGATTTTGTTGTTGCATCTGGAAGTACTACAAGCTAACAGATGTAAATTGCCTTAGTGGCTACAGATATCTTCTGCTGAAGTGTATTAAAACTAACAGGTACGTGAATAGGCACACATTTCATGAGTGTGATGAAAATTTGATACTTACATTGAAAAAGCACTCATCATTTACAACAAACCAAAACAGAAACAGAAAAGTAAAGTATCCCTTCCCAGAAAGTAGCCCTTGGTAAATTTAAATTCAACTGCTTTCTAAGCTACAGCATCTCCTTGGGCTGCAGGAGGAAATTATCAGTATTGCTAAAGCTACAGAAAATTCCCTTTTTATTTTTTTTCCCCCACACCTTCTGAAATCCAGAAAGAGGTATTGCTCTCTTCTCTTTCTTTCAAGTCACTCAAGGAAGAACCATGTTTCAACAGAACCAGAGGTTGGTTTGTTGGTGGATTTTTTAAAAAAAAGACACAAGCAGGCAGAAATAGCAAAGTATACTTCCCTCTATTTTCTTAGCATGTACCTCAACTCAAATCTCTGAGGAATCTTTTTCTGCCCTCAAACGTATGCCCTAATGCTTGAACATTTAAGTTAAATTTCACTGGGGATGGAGACGAGGGAACTGAGAGAAAGGACAAGGGGAAGAAAGAAGGGGGAAGAAATGTCAAAGGTATTTAAACTTCCACAAACATACTAAAGGCAGAAACGGTAAATTGATACATGTCTCTATATACACAGCGTGACATCAGTAACCTGTGACATTCTCAGCCACAAATATCAGAGACTGAGACATAAGGAATTTCAAGTATTAGAGACAGGTAAATAATTCATGAGCATATCCACAAGCACAGGAGAAAGAATACACTAAGAGTGATACACGGTCCACCAAAAAGCAGCTGAGTGGGAGCCCTCCCCACCCGAACACGCTGGGCACCGTTCCCCTTTCTGAGCGTTTCTGAGAGAAGGCAACGGTGTTACCTGCGGGACCATGTTGCCAGCACACACAGTCGGAAGCTCACAGAAACAAATCCACTGTATAAAGGCAGCATTTATGGCAAAAGACACCATTACTTGCCTGTATTTACAAAACAAAAAAGCAGTATTTGCATGGGAATGTCTGCAAACTATCACCTTTGCAGTCTATAGAGTAAAACATGCAGGGAGTGCTCAGCAAGACTGAAACACATTTTAACTCTGCTCTTCCAAAACCCCCCTGTACTTCAGCAGCATCATATCAGAACTCAGGGGCTGCTCTAGAATCAGCTCCCACCTAAAATCCCCCGATGTCACGACTTTTAGAGTGGGAAAGATGTCACGTAGCCAACTGCCGGAGCTCGTGGAGCTCTTCCTCCACAGAGACCTTCCAAAAGTCTGTCTTGTGGTGAGGCAGCTCCCTGTTCTGCAGGCAGTGCGTGGTGCAGCGTGGCTTTACTACTTTGCATGGCAGAGCATCTGATGCTCCCGCAGCCACCCCTGCCCTGCTGGGTAAAGCTCATGTGGGGATTGGCAAAGGCAGAAAGCCTCTTTGCTGCTTCTCCTTCCAGCGTTACGAATGCACATCAAGACTTAAAACACGCTGTTCCGAAAATATAACCTGTATCCGTCTCGAGTGATGCAATTGTGTTGACTGATCTCCCTCACCATGTACCCAAAACAATCTTACTCTATTAAATATGCTTCAGTAAGTACTTGTCTCACTCCCAGGATGAAATATCATTTCAATAACCTCCGCAATAAACACGATACCTGTAAAAACTACATGATGTGGAAAGCAGCGCGGGATGAAGAGAATGCTGCATACTCCTCGGCACCTACAACATCTACCAAAAGCACAGAAAGGTCAGGGAAGGGGATGCCTGACCCTGCCAGACATCCACGGGAAAGACACAAGGAAAATGGCTCGTTTGGGCGTGATTAAACCCTCTGACAGACCCTGGGAGTCAAGAGCCTCCTGTCATTCTTCATTTCCAGTGACTGAAGGGACAGCTGATTAGATGAGCTTGGAAGAAAGCTTCTGCTCCTGAGATGTAAATAAAATTGTCGCTTACCTGGATTTCCCCTTTCCCTCATCCCGCTGCCCTTGGCCGGCTGGGCTGCTGCTCCCGGCAGCCATCGTTCCCTTCCCAACAGTCCAAACCCTTCGGCAACCTGGCAGGTCCCTTTGGGGAAGAACTGAGGATAAGAGACCTGAACACGTGTGATTTTATTTAATGCTTGGCTCTATTAATTTATACTTGTCACATTGGGCTCTGTTATGCCACAAGATATGGTTCCTCTGTCTCATTTTAAACATTTTTTTTACCTCCTTGTGGGCTTGTTTCCCCATTTTGTTTTTGCTCTGGTGCAATTCCTTTGATTTTAGCAGGACTGTTGCAATATAATGCAAAATCAGGATCAATCCGTGTTTTGTTTACTCTGAAATAAAAATATGAGGTGTTTTTTTTTAAGAATGCTGCGCTTTTGACCAGAAAAAAGAAATTTATTTTTTCTAGTGCAGGCCTACAGATTGCACCAGTAATATATGCCAGCATGAATGCAATGTGGATGTAACTTCTGTGAGGTGTTACAGTGAGCTAGGACTTAACATGTGCTGACGATACACTTAAAAAGCTGATTGTCTTTACAGACATAGATAAGCCATTCTGGATTTCCTTAATTTCTCAGCCAGCTTCAAGCACAACACAAGGATAAGGAAGACCGTCCTTTCCTTTCCCACTGCCAGTTCACATTTACTAACTTATAAGAAATAGTTTACCTTTATTTAAATGGAAATTACCTGCCTCAAAACCGAGCTCCAGTGTGAGCTAAAAGCTGCTGTAGCTCCAGCAAAATTAAGATAACTTTATACACATTGCTGCTGCTATTTTTTTTTCCTTGTTAAGGTGGTCAAGTGCACTTTTATTTAAAAAAATAAAACCCAAACCTTAGCTGCCATGCTAACCACCACATACAAGAGTGGCCTGAAACAGGAAAGAATATTTTACTGAAATTTCATTTTATCAAATTGTAACACCTACTTGTTCTCCAAAGTAAATTACCTGCAGAGAGTGTATTAAAGAATTTCTGGGCACTGTATTGAAGAATAATAATAGCAATTTCATAGTGATTTCACAGTATTAAGCATGCACCACACAAGAAAACTAACACAGCAAAATCCAATTTGTTACTTTTCCAGCACTTCTTACTTCTTGTTGGTTTGCAATTAGTTATTACAAAGTTTAATCAAAGTCTCAGTTTCATCTTCCTCTTTAAATGTAGCACAGTCAGAATAAGACGTAACCAATAATTAAATAAATTGGACTTGGTTTAGTACACAGGAAATTGAGGATAATTCAAAAACATGATCCATTAGCAACTTGTATATTCATACAGTAGCTTAGTTATTCTTAGAAGAGATCATATTTAAATATATTATTAGAAAATAAAAGTATTTTTCAGGTCTATTAGAATGATAAATTCTTTTACCTGAATGTAGAGAGGACTGCACTAGGATTTTAAGGAAAGCTATTGTTCAAATAAGTGGAGACTGATCTGAAAGAGAGAAATGTAAATGGGAAAGCATTACAAAATCACAGTATGAAAGAATGATGCAGAATCTTTTCAAAAGAAAAAGCAGTATCATTGATATAGTGAGAATGGAAAAAGCAATACCTAAAGCAACAGGGAAATTAAAGACAGACCCTAGAAGAGTGAATAGTAGGACTGAAAAGAATATTTCAAATAAAAATTATGTAGAAAAAGCTAAGGCAATGCTTGGCTTGTTGCAGTTCTAACCTTTCCTCGCAAAGAAAGCACCTGGTTCAGCAACAGCCAGATAACAACGCTCACAAGTGCTGTTCAATCAATTCAAACCCTGTTCTGCACGTAGGTAAGTTAAAAATTGAAGTGTAACTTTGAAATATCTAAGACTTTTGTCAGAAGGGATGAGAGTTGGAAAACACAGAGTCACTGAGTTAGGTGTTGTCAGGAAAAGATGCAGACAGCTGTCTGAACTGCTGTCACTTTCTCAAGTGAAGGAACCCAACATTCAGAAGGTAACTGTGGGACCTGGAAAGCTTTCCTGAAGATGGACACTGCACACGTCCTATGAACTCAGCAAGTCTAAGACTTTGCCAATGTCTTCTCCAGAAGGAAAGTAAAAAAGTAGAGGTGGAAGACTTGTAATTTCTTCCACTTTCATCTTTTATTTTATACTGTAGGCCAGTGGTTGGACCAGGCACAAAGGAAACGGAGTGCTCCGATTCCAAGACTTCCCAAATGACAGGTGGTTTAAATGTTTACCCCTCCGATATCCCAAAGTCTCCAGAGCCACTGAATGTCACACACAGGCCCCTAATCACAAGGTGTTTCTGACCTGAGTTTGATGGTGCCCTCTGAGATGCTTCTGCTGGAGGATGTCCTCCACCCAGCACAGCCTGCAGATTGCCGAGCACAGCTCCTGCGAAAAATGAACCCTGCCCACCCTGGGCTTGGCAGACTGCTCAATCACTGCGCTTTTGGAAAAGGTTGTGCACAATCACCTACAACTTCTGCAGTGGCGGTGATTGGAAAGAAAGAGGACAGAACCACAGGGAAGTTGGTCCCGATGGCTGTGCTCAGTGAATGACTTCAGCGACACTCGACGATGGAATAACGTCTCGTTTCTGGGTCAGGTCTATGCAGGTTTATGTGACAAGTTGTGTACACCTGAGTAGGCTTGGCATGCACAAAAGTGTAATTCCAGGTCCCCGCAGAACTTAAAAATCACAGGGAAGGTACCCAGTTTTGGTACAGAAATGCATTTTTGGGCTAGCAATTTTTGACTTGAACACTTCAATTCCACCTTAGCTCTGCTTTAGGTATCGGGTCTTTATATTGACTGGAAATATATTGGATTATGTTTTGCAGAATATTCACTCAATCACTGAGGAATGACATTCTGTGGATAAAATACAGAAATATTTAATTAACACCTCCATAGAGAGAAAAAGTGTTTTGTGTGCTCTCTGTTTTGCTGTAATGGTTGGCAGATGAGAAGGCTCCTCATACATTTAAAGCTGCTAACTTTGATGTATATTTGCTCAATATGTATGAAACCAGACTGATCGTTATGGAGTTCTGCTATTTCAGTCCAATTCATCCCCATTTTCTCTTTGATTTCTCCTCTTTCTTCAGTATATTAGTTTTTAGCTGAATGAGTCTGAGTTGTCATTTGGAGTTTCAGTGCTACATCTTTGATTCATGTGATAAAACAGCAAGTGCAGCAGACAACATCAAGAACTGTCTGTGGAAATGCTGATTTACTATCGCATTGCTTTGTTCTGAAAAAGATACTGAAATAATGAATCTATGGCACACAAAGAAATCCTGGACTAGATTTTCAAAATATTAGAGCCTAGTTTACAATATAGTTAATGAACTTCCATCTTCAAGTACATGGACACATAGGATGTCTTTAAATAGAGTTCATATCCAAGCCACTGCTGTCCAAAGTCTAAAAACTGATATGATATTGTGGCTGTACTTCACCCCCTCTCCTTCTCTGGATAAATAATTTGCAAGGAACTGAGGACTGCTGAATAAATTCCTGTATAAACACCTGCAATTAAAATGATGAACTAAATTTTGGGCATTCTGTGAAGTTATAAAAACAATAAATTAATCAGTGTGCATTTTGTATGTTATAGTTATCTATTTCAACATAAAAAATAGTATTATATTATTCAGCCTCAGTGCATAAGAGTTACAAGCCTCTACACACCAAAGTTTCAACAACAGTAAGACAACAGTGAATTGTGCTGCTGCACAAAGTCACTCCTCGTGGTCGCTTTACCGTATTACCACTTTATTCTAAGACTAAAATTATTTAATACGGCATTAAACACACACCAAATACATGAAAGACTAAGTGGACAGAATAGATTTCATTAACACATTGCAATGCAGTTTAAAATTACATAAATAGATATGTTCATAAACACAGCATTTTAACCGACACCGCAAGGTCAAGAATAGAAACAGAGGACCAAGAGCCTACAATTTTGGGTTTGTTGCTTATTGTAGTTTTGATGTTGACATTCTTCAGATTTTTATGACACTAACTATTCTTTTATTTCATGTGGAAAACACAGGTAGGATTTAATCGTCATGATTATCCTGAAAAATGAATACTCACTTAAAGAAGAAAGCTATTATTATAGCTCACTTGGTCAGCTGAGTTCAGAGTGTGGGAGGATACTGAGTTAAGGCAACAGCAAACACCGCAAGAAGGGAGGGAGAGTTCACAGGGGTTTGTGCAAGACTGAGTGCATCTGTCCCACATGACAACAATAAAATGGGAGAGTAAAATGTAACACTGGCATACCTCAAAAGGTGGTCAACAGAACAATACCGAGAGTTTCATTCCAGAAATATCCAATATCCTCTTTGCCTTGGAATTGCAAGCCAGCATTTTTACATTTCCAGATTAAAAATAACTACGGAAATGTCACAGTTTGTAGCAGGACATAAAATCCAAATTTCACTCTGATGGTTTGAGGGTTATTTGCAGAGAAAGGTTAATTGTTGGCGAGTACCATACTGGTACTGACAGCCATACCAGTATATGTGTATCTAACCTCTTGCAATTGGAGTCCATAAAAAATGAGATAGATCCTTTATTAGCTAAGAGAGACTAGTCTTTTCTTAAGTCTTCTTACGTTGCTATATAAAAAAAAAATCTACACAAATGTTTGCTAACAATAGTTTGCACATACGGGATCATGTATTTACACAGCATAATGGCTAGTCTCTGGAGCACAAGATTTCTTTTTTTTTTTTTTAGTTCATGCTCTACAGTAATGTGTTTTCATTTTAATAAAACAGTGCGTGTCCCTGAGCTATGATTACTATGCGAATTTTCCAAGGTAAACTTTCCTATTTGACGAGAATCACTTAATAGCTCTCTCCATTTTACTATGCATTACCTCCTCTTTTTATACCACTGCTGTCTCCTCCACTGCATGACATATGCAGTGGAAAAAAACAAGCAAAAAGTATCCTCATAAAAAAAAGATTGCCAAGGGATATCAAACGCACTTTGAAAGCCGTTATCTCCTAAATGTGGATACTCACTCAAGTGACTTTGGGACTCAAGAATTTATGTAGCCAAAATCTGGCTCTATACATGCATTAAAAACCAAGTTATAACCACTTGGAAAGGCTATAAAGTTTGCTTTTTTGAAGTTTCAAAGTCATCAATATTGAGTCAGTGCAGCACTGCAGAGACGGGGATAGGAAATCAGCAAGTGGCGTGAGCAGCAAATGGGTGATGCACACAAAATGTGTGTTGGTAGATGTGGGGAGCTCAGTCTTTGATGTCAAACGCACTCGTGTTTGAGGCATTTTATTTCTCTGCCAGTTTATTTGACTGTCTGTGTTCTGGGGGGTCTGAATACCTGAACGAAGCAGAGCTGACAAGCTATTTTGGTAGGAGGCTGGGGTTGTTACCACCACCAAGAATTGTAGCGTTATCACTGCTGAGTCTTTGATCAACTTGTTGCCTAAACTTTGAGTGATTTGTCATTTCTTTCTAGCATGGAGATGGAGTGAATTTTAGAGAGGTAGCAGCTTGTCAAAACTGCGACTAATGAACAAAGGAGTCTGAAAAATGACTGAAAGAGGCTCTTTTCCTTGGCAGCTTTGCTCCATGTCGGGTGATGGCAGTGGCTCTGAGCTGTGGATGTGTCATGCTTTCTTCACTCCCTTTCCTTGCTGTGTAAAAAGGAACAAGGATAGACCTGGAGCAAGGCAATCGAGTGAGATACTTGGGGTTTGGGAAGCACTGCAAAACCATTTTGAGGGACCAGCAGCACTGCCTGTGTCTGGAAGTACTCGAGGATGAGAAAGAGAGGAAAAATGAACACAAGGCAACTCCACAGGCATTACATATGCAGTCAGGTCCTGGTCATCTGGTGAGGATCCTGCCCAGCGACCTGTGAGGATGTATTTGACTGGAAAGAAAGGAGAAGTCTCCAGGACATGGCTGGGGAGGGCCAAAAGGCGCAGCAGTGAGATGCTCATGTACGTGTGGAAGTACCCCAGGCAGGTAGACACGCATTGCGATGCCTGCAAGAAGCCATATTGTAAACAGCAATAGCCCTCAATGGGGACACGATGGCAGCAGGATGGTGTGCTAGTTTTCCAGAACTAAAAAAAAGATTTCTTAGCATTAATTGCTGTAGATGACTTTAGAGTGACTCTGTAACAGTAGAAGATGAATATTTAAATGACTTCTGTGGCAATATCTCCAGTCTTATAAACAAAGGAAGGCAGAAGGCTAAAGATTTGAACATGAAGTAGTGGTTAGATGAGTGATGTAAGTGGATGGGTTTGCTTTTGAAGCTATGAGGCCATCTTTGCCAAACAGATATGGTATAGTAAGGATTGATTCAGAATGAAAAACCTCCTAGAAGACAGACTGCTTAGAGATGTACAAAACCAATACGAAATTTGGTACAGAGAATGGTTTGAACAAGGAATGAATGAATAAGCTCCTTACACACAAAAATCACGATGACAGAAATAAAATTAAGCAAAGGCTATAGAGCACGTATTTCAGTGCTAGGAGCTTAGGTAATAGGATCCATTTTGTTTCCCCTCAATGAGTATTTTTGACCTAGTTGGTTTTAGTAAATGCTGGTGGAAAGTTCTTCACTGGAATAGTGAAGGTCGTTGATTCAAATTTCTAAATTTATAATTTAGGAAGGATCAGTGAGCCAAAAGGAAGAAGGAAATAGCACCCTGTAACTCACAGTTCTTAAGAAAATGCCCCCAAGTACTTATGGGGCAATGTGTTAACACACAAGAAAAGTACTTTTTAGCTAATATTGTTTAGGACACCAAATCACATAAAAGAACAGGAAAACCATAATGATCAGTTTTTAAACTAATAGAAAGCTTTTGTTCTTAAACAGTACCAGGAAGCCAGACTTGATTCAATTAAGTAATGTTTGCTTACAGAGTCAAAACATTTCAGTAATACAAAAGAAAAAGACAAAAATTTGTAGCGTGGAAAGAAGAGGTCATTCCTCTCAGTCTGCTGATACGCAAAGAGTTGAGCAAAGGGCTGAACAAGCAGGTTCCAGAACTGGAAGTCTGGATGCCCAATTTCCCAATACCAGATCTAGATTATAAAGCACAAAGTATAAGACCTGGTACAGGATTTTGCTTTTGGTTCAGCATTTAAAATACTTCTGACCATTATGAATGAAGCCTCAACCAGTAAGCTACACAACTGACTTTTTTAGATAGAAGTTGCAAGTGTCTTCAATAACAAAGAAAATTCGCCACATTAGAAAAATACAACCAAACCTTAAAAAAATTCTGTGAAAAGAAGCTTGGGAAGCAAAAGCAGTTATATAGCATACAAGACTGCAAGAAGACACTGGTAACCAGTGTAATTAATTTGAAGCAGAAGTTGGAAACTGTGGAAAACTGATAGGGAAGGGTCATAAGGTTAAGCCTCTGATCATCTGCTTTAAAAAAACCATTATAGTTAAAACTACAATATCTTTCCCAAAGTTCAGAAAACTCTGTAATGCATGGCAGAGATGTAGGGAATTCCAACAACAGGATTTCTCCATTACTAGACAAAAACGGTAGAAAAATTAATGCCGACAACTTCACTGTACAGTAACTTACCTGTTATTCTGCTAAAAGCCAAGTGATATACTCCATTCATGAGATGAGGAGTCACTTTCTTTTCAAAAATGAATTGAAGATGCCAAGCAGCAGCTATTAAATATGGCCATCATAAAACGACGAGGGCCAAAATATGCTCCTCCTGTAGGTTTCAAACAAGTCTTATTTATTATCATTGACGTTTAATGCCTATTCAAAACCAAGCAAATTTCTGGACTAGTAAAAGAAATGCAATGTTTTGTCAACATATAAAGGAGATAAACAGAATGACAAAGCAACTATATAATTATCAGTCTGACAATGATTCCAGGCCAAGGAAGGGAATGACTCATTAAGCACAGAACTAAAAAAAGTGTAATTTATGCAAATCAAACTCCAGTTTATAAAGACTAGATCACTGCCCAACTAACGAGGTGCCTCTTTGCAAGATTACAGGTTGATTAATGAAAGGTGAAAACATAAGAAACATTTATTTTGGTCCTGGATGATTCATTTAAACAAGTACAGTTAGAAATGAACATGGCAAACAAGGGAACGAGCTTGATTATCTCCCAAGACTAGTAACTGTGAAAAATCAGTCAGGATGTAATTGCCCAGGGAGCATGTCCAAGAGGTTCTCGGTGGCTCATCACCACACACCAGGCAGTCTGAACCAACACGCTGTACAAGGCAACAGGAGCAGGAAGGAAACACATGCAGCACAGTTCCTGTGACTAAGCTGGTGAGTGGTAATTTATTAAGCCACTATAAATCGATCACTTACAACGTTTGCCCATACTCATTTGCTCTCTATTCCCCATCTCCCCTTCCTTTTCTAAGATCCCTAAAGTTTATCTCCTATACCTGTCCCAGTTTGACTGATGCATCTAGATGTTTATCAGTCATGTTCACCTGATAAAGTCTTCCAATTTGTTCATTTTTAAATTGTTCATCCTTCAACGTATAACAGTGCACTTCATCCTCTTAGGTTTTAAACAGTGTCTACTATTTATTTGTCAAATGTCATTCAAGAACTCCTCTGTGATATTGCCGCTCTCCTCTTCTTACAATATATCCCATTTTTTCAACCAATTCCATTAGTATCCTCCCATTTTTCTCCAGAGGACTAGAAAAAACATCAAATAAGATTAGTTCTTAGATTGATTCTTCAGAAATTCCATATTTGAGTCTCAGAGTTCCTCACAGTGCAAATCAAAACAAACTTAAAAGCCTACCAGAAACTACATGGTGAACAAGATTGAAAATGTATTATTCAGGCCAACAGAATGAGATAAGATTCCGGTTTTTGGACACTGGTACAGAAAAATATACTTAAAACTAGAGCTATTTTTAAAACAGTGACTAGAATTAATCATGATGCTTTAGCGACTATTTAAAGCTGAAAATATTCTAACCCAGACAATATTTTCTAAATGGCATGAGTTAATTTAAATCAGGAAATTAAGCCATGGATGCTGTATTACATAGTAACAATAGTTTTTTCCTGTTTTATGATTTACTTAGAGTCTCAACTTGATTGAAGACAGAGGTAGAATTCCTGATGGACTGAGTATATGCCTACTCTCCCTACATATACAGACTTTAAACATGGACATCTACATACAACTCTTTAGCATTCCTACCTTTTTTTGCCTCTTATCTCTTCTAGTGAGTTATCTACAGCTCAGAGTGGATTTTTAATTTTATATTTGCCCTCTAATATTCCCTTTGATGCTGCATTAAGTGATCTAATCATGTTAATCACATATTGCTCCACATTTATGGTCTTTCAGACTGTCCTAAGCAGATACACCACCAATCCATTTTTTTTGCTATAAGAGTTCATTGATAAATCTGGGCAGAACCTGGCAAATCATTTATAGGACAATTTTTAGAAAGGTTATGACTTATTTCAGTTAGAATTGTACATGAGCACCACCTTTGATAATTAGACCTCAGGATTTCTGCAGAAGACATAACTGTCTGGTAAAAGCAGTAACATCCATAAATCAGAACCTGAAAAAGTGTTAAAAAGTATGTAATGTCTCACATCCATCACCATTTTATTACACTTGCTGTTTCATGATACAGAGTAATATTTTTTGAGAAGCAATGGTTTGTTCTGGACAAGAAATTTCATTAGCATACTTAGCTATTGGAAGCTATTGATTTATCAGAGTCAGCATGTTTTTCCAAAGAAAGGGCCATGCTGTGGCATGAAATATGAAGCAGAGACATACTACAGAAAAACGGTTCAAATACTGAGATGTTTGCATAAAGTAAGCTTTTGGCAGCTCTGTACCACATTTGCTTTTAAGATGCCAAAAACTTACTTTAGACGGAGCCAGGTATTAAAGATAACTTGCTGGCAGCAAAGAGCCTCTTGCCAGAAACAAATGAGAGAGAGATATTTTATAAAGAAGTTCTTGTGATACTTCACATTTTTTTTTTTTGCTGAACTTTAAAACAGGATAAAAGAGGTTATGGATACAGGTAGGCAATCGCGCAGTAAGGACTGCAGTAGAAGACAGAATCCTTCTCACTTTCTCTTTATTATGAAATAAAAATGGAGCTATGAATCATCACAGCATAGACAAATCATCCGAGGCATCTCAAAACAGCCGCTTGACTGACTGCTGTAATATCACCTGTCATTCAATAAAAAGAACTGCAGTACATTCTTACAAGTTGATAGAAATGTGCCCAAAGCCAAATGGAAACCCTTGGCTTCATTAAAATAACATGAGTTTAGCAGTTCCTCAATTAAAGCATTTGAAGTCCCTTTAGAGCAGATGCAGGGATCTTTGTGAAAGCCAGGTGGGTATTGGCACGACAGACAAGATCAGGCCAAATGGGCACCTTTGTGAAAGCCAGGTGGGTACTGCCACGACAGACAAGATCAGGCCAAATGGGCAGAGGTTAGAGCAAAAATGACCGCAAATGCATCGGGGACAAGGCTGCAAATCAGACACAGCATCTGCAAGGGCCCTGGGACGCCTGAGAAGCACTTCATTCAGAACTGCTGCCCAGTTTAAAAAGTTTAGGTTGGAAACTCCTGGGACGCTGCGAAGCACTTCATTCAGAACTGTTGCCCAGTTTAAAAAGTTTAGGTTGGAAACAAAATAGAAAAGCAGAGATTTATTGACAACACACACTTTCCAGACTTCCTAGCTCGTAAAGCCAACACAAGACAAAGCATGCCAGCCATCACATCACAACCAGGAATTTCAAAGTGTGCCACTGTCCCAGCAGAAGGAGCATGATGTATAAAGTTCTTCCCACAAATGAATTCCACCCTCTGAAAGCACACAAATTGTAAGAGAAGTCACGATATTCCCATGTAAGCATACTCACTTTTTTCCTATGGCCAATGTCTTCATCTGTGCAAAGACTTCTATCTCTGAAAACAAATAGAGCTTCTACCAGAGGAGATGACATCAGTACCCCCCTCCCTCATTTTAGAAATTCCACTATGAAGGCTAAAAAATCCACAGAGGTAACTTTTGTTATTTAATTTGTTGGTTTTGGTTTCTTCTGTAAAGATGCTGATTCACACCTCTCAGAAATTACACTTAAAATAAATATCAAGATACAGTGATCTCGCTATCAACACTACCTCTATACGTACCAGTTTCTGGGGTTCTGTGATGGCAGACTGAATTTCCATTACACCATTAAGAAATAAATTTTCTTCAGTTCACTTAAGTAGGTACTCTTTGTCAGAACCAGCAGGTGATGCCAGCAACCGTGAGGCCCAATGCACGCTAAAGTCAGATGAGATTTTAACTGTATGTAGATTTAGGATGAGATGCTTAAATGATTTTCAGGCTTGTAAGGAATGCTTAGCCAAGAAATCTGCAGCTGTCTCCTAGTTTATAACTTAGTCAGATATAAAAGATAAAAATACAATATAACATGAATTCTTTTTGTATTCAGAAAGACTTCTGGCACGTATCTGTGGCTGATGATACTACACATAGCTCTTCCATTGATTACACGACTGTTCAGACAATTCAGCTGTAAATATTTTTGTTAAAGGTCTTTTTGGAGGACAAACATTCCTTCGAGTCTAATGAAAGTTATTAAATAACTTTAGCATCTTATTTTCTTACTTTTTCCTATTTGTAATCACAGGTTTATCCTGTAATTCCCAATCTTTTTCCACAATGCATGTTAGAGCCTTTGTTTTAAGACTGTATACAAATGTAAGGCTCTAATAGAGAAGACACAATTATAGACCATAAGTTGTAAAAACTGCAAAAATACCCTACAGTAATAGTCACAACAACATTTAGGAATTGAGTAAAGATTTTGGATTATTTTTTTGAAAATAAAATTCTTGAACAAATCCTTTTTTTATTCAAAAGACAAAAATAAACAAAAGAACAACTAAGGAACCCATGAATCCCTATTTTTAAGTATTTACTTACATTAAATAAAGTATTGAACGTGTACGAAAAACACCCTTTGCCAGCAGTTTCAAAAACGAGGTCATTAATATTTAAGAAAATTAATTTTGCTACAAGGTTACACCCAACATGGCCTAAACTTGGAATCTGTTAAGAGTTTGCCATCTGTTTCCCATAGCATCATGCACTGAGCGTAACTTCCACAGTCTTGGGAGTTTCTTTCGGCAGATGATGCACAAAAGTGTGGAGAAAAAATAAAGGCCTTTCTGAATTAGATTGTCAACAATTACTTTGATTTATGCTCTTTTTCAAGGATAAGTCATATTTATAATATATGTGTTACGATATTTGCCATGAACTATTTATTAATATTTGCCGACTAAGAAAGCTTTTGACAGAGCAATCATCTAAACCCCAGCTGAAGACAACATTTCCAAATACCAATGAAAACCAAAGACCATAAATCATTTGTAGCAAAAGGAACTTTACATCCTTCTAATCTCTAAATAAGCTTCTGATGGTAGAACTGTCCATGAGTCCTTCTTTAGAGTTGGCCAAGTGCAGTGTTGGGATCAGAGCAGGCTTTTCACCAAGCCACAGGAGGTATGAGGGCAGCATCAGGCTGTGTTTGCGGTGGTGCTGACCTACCTCTGGCTGCCTGAGCATCCTTCACTCCCAAACATCAGCGTGCAGAGCTGAGAGCTTGAGTTCTTGCATGGGTGAGGTTCCTTGTGCCATCTCCGTGGGGGCCTGGGCTGATCTCAGGTCTCTGAGGATGGTATCACTTGCATCAGCTCTCTAGGAAATAGTAACTACAGCTCCTTTTCTACTTTATTTTCTTCCCAGAATAATCTAAAGTATCCATGAATCCCTTCTAATTTTTATTTTTTTTTTTTTAAACTTGGCATTTTCTCTTGGAAAGACATACTTCCTTTGCAGTTCCTTTCAAGTTAGAAGAATATCCTTTATCAGCTCTGCTGCCTATAATTTTCCTCCTTTTCTGAACTCATGTGCTAGCGGTTCCACTAGCACAGCGACTACCCAAGGGCAGAACCCCTCCCTCTGCAAGGATTTCATCCAGGCTGAGCAGGGACCTCCAACCCAGCCTCCGCTTTCCCACCCACCAAATTCAGAGGTGTTCCCATACCCTTCCTCAACAAAAGGGGATGGTACCTTTTCAGGGGCACCCATAGGTGCCCGATCAGTCTAAGAGCCCAACAAAAACTGCTCCACCCGACCTTGCCACATCACCTTCCTCATTCTGTTAAATAAATCCTTTCAAAATTTACATTTTAATTGTGATTCCCTGACATTTTCAACCTAAACCAGGCCCTTAGCACTATCCCTAGAAAATGGATTCTTGTTTCTGCAATGTCCGTTGGCTTTGTTCTCTCTTTTGTTCTTCCGCTGCTTGTTTTGAGTCTGTGTTAGTACTGGGCAGAACCGCAGTTTCTGAAAGTTGCAGTTATCTGGGAGTACAGCCAATTCTTCCCTTTTCCTATTTCTTTATTCCTTGTGACTATTTGCCTTTGTAATAGAAAGAATTCTCAGCGTGAAGGGCACGGTTGTTGATATGTTTCTAGCTTTGTAATTACACTGGAAACATGAACAAACTTTGTTTTTCAGGGTGACTGCATTGCCCTGAACACTTAGTGCCTTTGACGGAGGCCCATTTTAATAGCTGAGACCTCGCAGAGCCACTTCTCTTCCGCAAAGAAAGAATTTATAATATCTTGCCTGTAATCAGACTGAGTACCCGGCTGAGAAATGCAGTCTTTATGTGTCAGCTCTGCTTGTGTCAGTCAAAACCTATTAAGCTCACCTGTCACTTAGCATGTGATCTAATTCAGCTCTCGTAACTCCCGCGCAGCCAGCTCCATCACTGGCCCAAGCTTCCAGTGCCAGATAATGATATTCTGAGACATTTCATTTCAGCCCTTATAAAACTGCTTAACTGAATGCATCGCTTTCAGCTCGGAAGATATCTAAATGAGCATTTGAAATTCCAAAGAATTAAATTAACCCGACTCGAGACAATTCACATTCACAAGCCCTACCCTTATAAAACTGCTTAACTGAATACATTGCTTTCAGCTCTGAAGATATCTAAATGAGCATTTGAAACTCCAAAGAATTAAATTAACCTGACTCGAGACAATTCACATTCACAAGCCCTCAGCACCCAGCTGGCCAGTGAGAGACGGGCAGTGGCCAGCCCAGCGGCCTCTGGTTCAGCCGGCATGCCACCCGAAGGCCTCGGTTCCCACTCCACAGAGGTGAGCGCTGGAAGATCACGCTGGTGGCATAGGACATTTGCTAACGGGGACATTCGTTAACGGGGACTCAGCTGCGTGGAGGCTCTTGTGGAGAGATGAGCCCTCCCAAGGCAGAGGCACATCCTGATGGGTGCTGGGCAAGAAGGGCAGGAGAGCATGAATCCTTCCCATAAAGCACTGTTTATATATTTACACATTTTGTTACAGGTTCTTCATTTTTCAGTCTCGGCATAGGCTGCTGCATGATTGATGAGGCTCAGGGGGCTGTTACAACCATTCAGGGAACAAGCTATGTCTTCATTTATACTATAATAGCTTAAATGCCAAGGTCCTTATTCAGATTTGTTTTTTTTTAAGCCCACTACCACCTCAGCAACATCCAACCAAAACAATTTAATCAACAGCACAAGAAACGAGACAAATTTTAGACAGCAGGACATATAGATATACACAGACATGACTCGCATCATAAGACTTGCATGGAACAGGATGTCCTACAATGCAGCGTTTACCAGCCAATGCCTAAGTCCAGGAACATAACTAAATGATTTCTTTAATTACAAATGACCTAGAATTATTTTTTTATATATATTTATAACGAATATCCATTTCTCTCTCTCTCTCTCCGCCCCCCCCAACTACTCATATACACTGCCAAAGATTTCTTCTTGTTTTAGAAAGGTGCTCATTAGTATTTAGAAACAGATTCTTTCTACCTTTATTGTTGGCCTTAAAATTGATCAAGGGAGGACACAAAAAATCTGAATTTTATTTTGAAGTAAAAAGGTCTTAGAAGCTAGTATACAAAAGCTATAAAAATCCCTAATTAAAACCCCAGAGACCCCAGAGATCTCTAAAAAGCACTTATCTTCTCAGAAGGTATATCTTTGTTCCCAGTATATCTGTGCTCATAAACTGAAAATAGGGGAATACGCTTTCGGCTGTATAAATTATTGTCTAATATCCCACACAACATGCACAGATACATCTCATTACAAAGGGTTTTGTTTTTTTTCAAATCTAAGAAACATTTCCTGGTTTTCGAACGAGAAATTTTAAATGTTATCTTATACACAAGCCTAAATATTTCCTGGATGCAAGATGTTTAGTGGTGGCAAAATATATCAATATTTTTGCCATCTTTTTACTACACTTTCTTTGAAAACTAACTTGCAAATTCAATAAATAAAGTTACAGGTAAGAAAAGCAAAGAAAAAAGCGAACTGCTTTAAGCAAAGGAAAAAATCACAGCCTCTTATTTTCTGTGGAGATGCTAACCTCTACAACACAACTTTTGAACTACATTTCTATGGATGCTGGTCAGAAGTCAGTTTATTTCTCCTATGAATTAAAGAGAACAGTTTATCTTCCAGAAAAAAAAAAAGCCATATCTTTTCCAAATAAAAACATTCTATTAAAATTCACATTTGTGAATAAGGTAAGTGTTGTCTAGCACACAGCTGACAGCATTTGTATAAGCAAAATGTAGAATAACATGTTCCAAACGATCATTACATTAATTCCATTTTGCCTTTGCTAGGATGGTAGCAATGAAATTAGGTGTTTTTCTCAAGTACGTGTATTTTACCATTATTTCCTTTACTGGCACTTCAGGCTGTACCAATTTCATCATTTGTTTGTTTCTTCAGAATTTTAGAAACAACATTTAATGAATTTATGCAAAAATCTGCTAGTTTCCCTTTCACTAGATTCCTTCAAAGGCCAAAGATGTTATCTTAAGTAGAAGTGAAAATATGATTTAATTCAGACATTTGTGTATCAACTTTTTAGTGGGGTTTTTTTGGCTTGCTCATGTAGAAATGCTGCTTGGCAACTCATCTGCATCCTTGGAGGTTTTCAAGATTCAACCAGACAAGGGCCCAGCTGACCTGATCCAGTGATGGTTGAAGCAGTGTTCAGGCAGCAGGATGAGGTAGTTGACTCAGAGGTCCATTTCCATCAGTATTTCCATAATCTAGCTTAATTTAGACAATTGCAATGTGATTACCACTAAAACCCTTGAATTTCTACACTTTGTACTGTGCAGGTTAGAATGGCATTTTCTAGTTGCACAATTAAAATAAAGATCTAGTCCCTACTGACCACAACACTGGGAATTCTGAGAGTTTCCGAAGTTAGATTTCATCGACAGCACTTCATCTCAGAGCCCATGTCCACCAAGAAGCACTTGGTGCATTACTGAGATCTAACCATTTCTCAGTGCCTCAGGAACGGGGTGTCCCATTCCCAAACTGGGAAGCTGTGTTGCACACAAGCTGGCCTGCAGATGGGAGTTTTGGATTACAGGAAATTGTTTTGCTTAGACTAGAAAATTATTATCAAAAGACTTAGAACAACACAGAGCTAAGGCTGCTTAATGGTTTGCCTAATTTACTTTCCTAACTGCAGACTGGCTACACTTACGTTTCTGAACTTGAAAAAAAAGGTCAAGTTAAGATATGTGTTGACTATGTAATATTATTTCAGCATTCCCCTTGATAATGTCTACTGGAACTGTTTGTTCAGAGAGAAGCCCTAATAAATATACAGGAGCAGATCTGAGGTGAATATGCAACTGGTGACATTCATGCGTCAAAATTTGAAATACTGGTACAGGTGCGTGCCGGTGTCCTTAAAGTATTTGCGGTAGCTATATCTAAGTCCTGTACATGGGACTTTATATAGGGTACCTGATAGCAATGTCTTGAACGAATCAAAGATGGTCACATTAAGGAGTCAAGGCTGGTCTGTGTCACCTCATTCAATTCTAACTAAACAGCAATCCTTTACGCAAATTACAGTGGGTACAAACAACAGCTGAAGTTCATAATAAATCAGTCAAAATGAATTCAAAAGTCCAGAGAGTTAGAAAAGTAATGCTGAAACCAAAAGGCAAACTCAATTAAATACTGAAAATCCATCCAGTTCTCCATGTGTAATCAGATAGGTTTGAATTTTTCATATTTATATATAATATTTAGCTTTTTTTAACTATAAATTACAGACAAGGCCTGAATCCTTATTCTGTGAATTAGTTTTTCACATAACACTGAAAATAAAATTTTAAACAATAAATAATAGGAACGTTCAGTTTTAACTCCTGGTTCCAGTTGGGTACAAGTACTCCTACTAACATCCTTTTGGTAAATCATTGCTTTTGCCACCACGGGAGATTGTAACGTTTACATCACTCCAGAAATGAGACAGCTACCAGGATTGTTAAGGGCTTTCCTTCAGCCACCCTTATGAGTTGTCACAGAACTTACGGTTATTTTACATGAAATTTAAAGTAAGAGAGCAATGCACGTTTTAAGATGCTCCAAATCCAATTTTACACTTGTCTTAATCACTGCAAATCAGTTCATCACACGTACAAACTGCCATCTGCTCATCCATTTATCAAATTTCCAAACATAAACTCATTTTGCTACTTATGTACAGATACAGAGTGTCATGTGTGTAAGAGATTCACACGTAACTCCACCAGTAGGCAATCCTTTTCCAGATAAACCAAATACCGCAGATGTACTGGGACATCTCAGGTATCACAAATAACAATGACGTGCCCATAGTGGCATCACAAACAATGGGAACAACTAACAGTGACAGTGACGTCATGCATGTCGTATCACACATTCTAGTGACATCGTAGCCCCTAAAACCCACCTCAATTCTTATTAACAGAAGATTTTATTTTTTTTTACCTATCACTACTCATCCCTACAATCCAAGGTCAGGGATTGAAATGACTGGCACTTAAATCCGTATTAAGTTACCACCTCTCCAAGTGTCAAAAACATTCACTGAGGTGAATGAACCAATGGACTTCAACATCAGGCCAAATGTTCAGGGCATAAGAAAGTATGCCAGGACATCAGACAAGGCATGCATTTATGCTAAATCATCCAAAGTATGCAAATTTATAAATAGCTAATTTCTAAGAATGGGAAAGTTCTATCAGAGCTACACATTGATTTCAAAATGGTAAGAGATCACAATTCCATTAATCAGTTAGAAATTCTTAAAATATCTCTTCTTAAAAAAAAACAAGCCTGTGTTAGTGTTAAAAAGAACTTGTTTACACAGTTATGATATTTCTGTAGTAGAGGAAAGAAAAGGAAAGTAACAGGTTATTTTATCTTCTGTATCTGCTTTGTTACTAGATATTGAGATGTGTCACTAATCTTTTCGTAACATCTGAAGTCAAGTGTTATCTTTGAGTATAAATCCACTTACCTTTTCCAGGTGAGTTTCTGGTTTAGGATTAACAAACAGTTTGCTTCCATTGCAGTAGTCTGAAACAATGAAACAGAAATAGTAATTTCAGTACTCTGTTCATTTTAAGCATATTTAGATAATCCAAATTAGGCACTGACAAGTAAAATTAAGAAGGAAAACTAAGACTTTTTTAATCAAGTGTCTGCATAAAGCAATAGGTTCATGTACATTTGGTCTATATTTTAATTTTGTAAAATTATTTTACCACTATCAGTCCTGCCGATGGAATGAAATAAGTGCTATCCAGTTACCCTTGTGAGGACATACATCTCTGCATCCATGCTAATTCATTTTCCTAAAATAACACTATGATTAAGCTTTTCCTTCTTTTTTTCGTCCACAGTCTCCTTTGGATACTAGGCACCAAATTAAAATGATTGACTAAAATGGGATAACAGCTAAAAATGACCAATGTATCCATATGTTAATATTTATCAGTGTTACACGCATCTCAGCTCCTGTTATTGTAGGGCCAAGACAGTTTACAGAACATCCACCGTTCCAGTGTTCCTTCCAGGCTCTTGAGATACATGCTATTTTCAGAGGTTTAAAAAAACTGGGAACAGTGAGGACAAAAATATAGTAATGATTATAGATGCTCGTGTCATTAGCTGGAACGGAAGTGTACTGGCATAGCGATTCAAATTTTACCTTAAAGAAGGCCAAAGCTAAAAATACAGATGACCAGCCTCTACAAGCAGCTGCTGAAGGGCACCATTGACTTCAATTTGCCCCAAATACTAGTAAATAGCTACAAGGTTCAGAAATCCACAAAGAACTTCAGTGGAGTTGTACGACCAAACCTTTACTATTTGCACTTCAAGCCAGACAATCACTGTGCTAAACGAGTCTGCCTGCTAAACTACAAAATACATTGAAATTAAACAATTTAACAAAAGAAGGAGATGCAGAAGGTCATATAAGACAAAATATTCACTACAGCATGGGTCAGTCAGGTAACCCAGGAACATTATTTGTACAAGTGCTTTTGGGCTCCTGCGGTGCTGGGTAGGGCCACTACAGGATATTTCCATTTTGATTATTCTACTTAAATACTTCAGCCCTTACACTTGTAGAAAACACTGTGAACATCTGTAAATGGGTTTTATTCTACGTCAACCCATAACAAATGAATAAAAAAAATCTTATTTTAAAAAAGCAGCAAGCTGGTACTGTTGTGACACATCTTTGTGATGGCCCTCTTCTTTGATGAATTGATATTTTTGACTCAACATTCTGTCTTTACTATCTTTACAGAAGGTTTATTCTATGTCAACCCATAACAAATGAATAAAAAATCTTATTTTAAAAAAGCAGCAAGCTGGTACTGTTGTGACACATCTTTGTGATGGCCCTCTTCTTTGATGAATTGATATTTTTGACTCAACATTCTGTCTTTACTATCTTTACAGAAGGCATTTTGTCAGGCAAGTGAATAACTGGAACTGATCTGTTCTATGTTTCAGAACATTTTTCAGAACATATTTTCCAGAACGTAAACAGAGTAGAGCTACATGGACTTTTTTATTTAGTAATGAGTAATTATAGCGTATGCATGTGAACAACACATACATGAGAAGGAAAGAAAAAGGAAATCCTCCTTTGTTATTCTAAAAGGCGTTACAAAAAAAAGATAACTGATGCGACATCTCATACAGAAATGAGTTAATGGGCATAATGAATTTAATTTGTAAAAATCTGAATTGTAAGCGTATTCTCACAGCGAAAAAAAAAAACAAAACCCTGTCCAGATGATTTTCCACCCAGTAACAAAACTCAAAGCCAGATATTCTCTCTCAAGGAACCCCATTAATACCCTGCTGAAACAAATCTGAATTTAATCCAAACTCGGTGGGTAACAATGCGGTCTGCTTTCCTTTTTACTGCTAAGCTATAAAAACTCAGGAATTAGATTTAGGACTAGCCACCTGCTTTCACAACAGACTGCCAAAACCTGAAAGTATTCTCTTTACTTTTTTATTATACTTTTTTAGGCTTATTATTGTTGCAGATACAATTTCACAAAACTTTGTTGCTTTCTTGATAGGCAAAGAATAGTAATAGGCAAAACTCTACAGATCTTTTTCTTCAACCACATGATAACCTTCGATTTGTCCCGCAAAAAATCACTTTCCTATTTATCAGTCCCATATTATTTAGTCAGTGAAGACAAAAGGTGCTAAGAATGAACAACGATGCCCCATATTTTCAGTCTGATCAGCATGTGAGGAAGCACTGCAGACCAGACTCAGAAAGAAATCAGAGAGGGCATTTGCATTGCTCTGACTTATTCTGTGGGTTCCTATGCCACAGCAAGTGCTGTTTCATCACCCGCACCCCCGCTGTTGCTGTCTGCTTGTGCCATTATCGTTTTCTCACCGCACTGCCCTTAACACAGATCCGAAGAAGCAGGTGAAAGTCACTCCAATTGTGCTGAGGGTAGCTTTTATTAAAAAACAGATAAACAACACTGTAATCAGCCCCAATAGGAGAATTTTAGCATGAAAGCAAGATGCTAGATGAAAACTGAAATCTAAGACCCTAAATGATGTATCTTTAGTACTCTTACCACTAGTGTCAAATTAAGTTTTCTTTGGAAACTTCCATGAGTCTGAAACACTTCTGTTATGCCTATCTCTTAATTACTATTACAAAACAATGTGTGCAAGCAAGACTGTTGATGATATTGAGATTAGAGACATATTCTAACATTTCAAATATAGTAACAGAAAACATTGATACGTCTGTCTATTGATAATCTGAAAGCCTTTAACCACACTGCAGTTCAGTGCTCTAAAGCATAATCCTTAACAGGAGTGCCAAGACTTTTGGTGACTTTCTCTCTCCAATGCTATAAAATTGTTAAGTAGGAAACCCACAGAAGAAAATGCTGAAGATTTTCAGACTAAGCCGGAATTTCAGAATTCAGAATAATTCTAAGAATAAGAATTAAGGCTAAACTAATAGTAAACTGAAGTACCATCAAAAGTATGACATCTTACAACATGGAATGTATTTTCAAGCACTGAAAGGGCATTAGCACAGGAATATGAGAGACAGAAGTTTTAAAAAATAACTATGCTTCATTTTGCAGAACAGCACTGAGTAAACCTTGCCTTAAGCTCTATTCCTAAACCCATTCAATTACAACTTTGTCCCAAGAAAAGTGCGTAAAAGAACTGGGAGTGAACAGTGACACGAGCACTACTAAACAGGAATGGAAAAAAAAAAAAATCAACAGAGTCTGGTAAGTATCTTAAAAATGAACCACTGAATTTGTTTTAAAGGATTAAAATCCTCCCTCAAAAAAGCCAGAACAAATCCAAGTTCCATTTGGCATCCAGTTATTCCAGAAATCGCTCTGCTCAACAGAGCTGCTCATTGCCTTTGGCTGGTCCCGCTTCCTCAGACCCATTAAAATCCCCAAATATCTCAAACATTCACCTCAGCCCAGGCACTTATGCAAGACCTCTGGCCATTGAAAAGCAGCCCCCAGATGCCCACCTCCTGTTAACAGGCAGGCACCGCAGCCAGAAGCAAAAGGCTCACGTATTCGCTTTGGTGACTTGATCTGTCTCACACCCACATCTCGCTGGCCAGGAGATCCTTAGCTTGCTCACGTGGAGGCTATGAGGTGCAAATCCTAATCACCAGCCAAATCTAGATTGCTTGACCAAAGCTAGAAAGGAAGAAAAAAATGTGAGAACCACTTTCCCCTCCTTCATTTAACGGTGCTGGCATTTGCATCATCTTTGCCACAGAAGTGACTTACCACTCTTCACATCTCAAATGGGATCCCAAGCTAATCATTTTTTAGAAGTTGAACCTCAGTATACGAACGATTTTTTCCTTAAAGTCAACAGGATCGGGTAATGAATTTACAAATAAATTAGCCAGTTTCTGGTGGATGCTCACGGCATTCAAACACATACAAAGTGCAGCTCAGTGGACTCATTTCAGGAAACATTTCAATGTCTACACTACCTTCCCAGTCCACCAGCACAGATTTCTCTACTCCTTCACCTCAGATCTAAAGTGTTTGTTAAACTTTTGTCAGACTATCTGAGGGCTTCTAAACCAACCTTTGTAGGGGAAGATAAAGGTACTTTTCTATCCAAGGGAAGCAGATAACCACTGGCACTCATTCGATGACCAGTTTCCCCTTTCCCCTCCCTCTTTTAAATGAACAGCCTGTACTAAAGGCAGGCTGCAAAATGTTGACTACAAAACAGTAAACAAATGGTTTGGCTTGGCTGTGAAACTCTTTCAACACTTTACTGGAATAAAAAGCTGCGATTCTATCATGGCTACCTCCACTACGATTTCCATTGAACTAAAATTTGGCTCGGAATTGCAAGCAAGCCCTATTTGCAGGCAGGCAGAATTCATGCAAACAAAACTCAAATGACAATTGAGAGACAGTTTTTGAATAAATGCTGTATTTGTCCTAGTCAATAACCCTCTGTGGTTCCAATTCTGTTCGTCAAAAGGAAGGATTATTTCCTGAATGTTTAGATTAAGCTGAATGTGAACACTCACATAGGCACATACACAGAGAATCCCTCACCAGGACTTGCTTCTCTCTATTATAGACTATGCAGAGTCAAAATCTGATTCCAAAAATGCTCCTTACTAAAGCACAGATTGCTTGTATGGGCCATGCAAAACCATGTGTAGTCAGCAGCAAGTACTGCTCCCTCCAGCCCATCTGCAGAGTCCCACCAGGCATGAAGGCAGGGCAGGAGCTGCGGTGTCATCCAACGACCTGGTCACTTTGCAGTGATTAGGGACGTACAACCCTAACCCGTGCTCCCATTGCGTGACCGAAATGTAAATCTCTTTTTAAAGTACCCTGAATTGCAAATGCTGTTCCACAAAATGTTCTGTGAATTTCTACCAATATTGTTGCATTGCAGTTTGTGGCTGGTATATAGGGGGAAGTGCATACGTTGTCTCAGTGTAATGTATACAACAGAATACTGAACCAGGTTCACCCTTCACCCTAAAAAGAACGCTTCAGTATTGACATTACATTAGCCCACATAATTTTACTTGTTCCAAAATTAAAGCGAATACTATGACATATCTGGTTCAGCTTCTTTAATTCACATTAACCAAACTTTGCTTTACCTATTTACTAAGTTCTGTAATTTTTAAGAATTGGGATCCAGGTACACCTGCTCAACGGAGCCTCCCAGGATCCATCATTCCAGGTCTAACTCTTCTGGTTTTGAGTTCATCAGTTCAGAGGAATGCGATAAAGTAAAATAAACTGCCAAAACACAATCACTGTCTTCTTTACAGTGTCTATCACATTTCTGTGATGGAGAATTTAAATCATTGTTGTCTATCGTTAGCAAGGTGCCAGCAACCTCAGGAAAAATGAAAAAGGAAATAAAAATAAAATGTAGCTGCCAAAATGGAGTCACTATCTGAATCTGGTCTTCGATTGGTTTCAATGTGTTTCCTCTTTATGTTTGCAATGATTCATACTGGCAGAGGTATATACTGCTGCCAAAAGCTGCTGGCTGCTAAATAGTTTGAGTATTTTCTTATTTTGTTCCTGGTATATATTTTAAAAGAAGCTGACCATCATCTTTTGTTTTTAACTCGCATTTAAAAACAGCAGGACAAGAGAGGTGATATTTCAGTCTCTATAAACAAAACCCTAAACAAACCATGAATCTCTTTTCAATAAAGTTGGAGAAAGCCTGATGTAGTAAAAAGATGAGAGAGAGAACCAAGGACTCAGAATGAACCACAAGGTTTGCATTGCTGCCTGCAAGCCCTTCAGCAGGGCAGCTACTGCCCACTGCCATGCTGGTGCCCTCGGCTGCGATCAGCCTTGCCACCTGGTAGTGGAGTGGGTTCTGTTATTTCTGCTGTATTGTCACTTGCCTTTCCTCTCCATCCCTGTCATATTCACAGCATTTTTCCCCTCCTCATTCTGAAGGAAACAGCTGTCTTTATGCTGGGTGTACACTGAAGGATGAAGAAATCCATCCCTCCTTTCTTCTCCATTCAGAAAAACAAGATGTGCTTACAGAGACATCTTATTTACATAGAGCCACACATGCCTCCTTCCAAAGGTGAATTTAGCTTTCACAGTTAGGCTAGCAAGAAGGACAGTATTTTGAAATTGAACTTGATGAAAATAAGTTTCCACATGCCGTAGCCACGCTGTACTTCTGTTGGTGCTGGTCACAGCTATGGGGTCAGAAGGGTATGAAAATAAGTTTCCACATGCCGTAGCCACGCTGTACTTCTGTTGGTGCTGGTCACAGCTATGGGGTCAAGGATGCTGCGAGGTGTTTCTGAAGAAGGAGCTGTTGCAAGAACAAAGAGCAAGTCATGCAAAATCTCTCTGTACTAACTGAACTGTTACTTGTAAAGTTCTTTACGTGTAACTGCAGAATATTAAGAGTTTTCCCGTTCACAGAAAATAGGATTCATATTCTGGGCTTACAGGATTCTATATGCAGAGAAGGCTATTTTTTATTTCGAACAGCTTTATAACAGTTACCAAGCCAGAACTCCTGAGCAAGCCTCATGCAGTGTTTCTGTACTTTGACATTAGCCTCAGTCACAGGGATGTGCAAACGGGTGGGGAAAAGTCCAGCACCAGAAATTGCACTTCTGAAGTCTCAAAATATTGACAGAGCTCCGAGTTGGTTCTTAAGGTATCTATGTAACTTCATCCTCCTCTACATTGAAAGTTAGGAGATAAACTAAAAAAAAAAAAAAAAGCAGAAATTGCACTTGTGAAGTCTCAAAATATTGACAGAGCTCCAAGTTGGTTCCTAAGGTATCTATGTAACTTCATCCTCCCCTACATTGAAAGTTAGGGGATAAACTAAAAAAAAAAAAAAAAAAAAAAAAAAAAAAAAGTTACTTTCTGGGCACTTTCCGGAGCGTGTTGGCCCTCTGCCTTTCATTCCTTGCCACAGTATTATTAACCTACCATGTGATTTTGCCATTGACAAAAGCTTTTGAAAAACTAAGTTTTCCAGTCTAAAATAAATTAAAGACGAATCCTTTAGTCTCATCTGTAGGCTTTAGGCTAAGAATTAAAGACCTAGTTTACACCCCAGTATGCCGTCAGAGAGTAAACACAGAAGGAAAATGTGTTCTGTCCTAAAAATTTCATGTATATAAGCATTTTATGTCTCAAACACTGCAACTAATTAAACAGAAAAACTAAGTTTTCCAGTCTAAAATAAATTAAAGACGAATCCTTTAGTCTCATCTGTAGGCTTTAGGCTAAGAATTAAAGACCTAGTTTACACCCCAGTATGCCGTCAGAGAGTAAACACAGAAGGAAAATGTGTTCTGTCCTAAAAATTTCATGTATATAAGCATTTTATGTCTCAAACACTGCAACTAATTAAACAGGGCATCCACAAACTACAGTCAGTTTGTAGTTTAACATGCTCTGAAGTCTTTGCAAGATTGGACCATTTCAGTAAAATAATGGGGCCAGAAGTGGTAAATATACATTCAAACTTACAAGCATGTTCATCTTTTTAGATATTTCTTAAGAGCAGCAGTGGTCCTAAAAACCATCAAATCTTTCTGTGATTAGCTAAAAAGATCACAGCAGGCAACTGAGAGGCGTAAGAGATGTGCAATCACAATTAAACAAAACCAGAGAGAAATGGAGAGAATGTGTTGACTAGGCAACATAGAGTGATGTAAAATACATAAGCTAATGCATCACCTTTGAAATCAAGGGAATATGGTGATAAGATTCGAGTGAAAAACCTGGGAAATTTCTCATAAAAAGTAATATCTGATCCATTTATCTCACAATCAGGAGTGGCAAAATCTTTTCCTTCACTCTCAGATAAAAAGCATTAGCTGAGGTTTCTGAGAGCTGCTTAGCTGGAATTCTGACCAGTCTTGAAGAGGCTGTTAAACGAAGATTACAGTAAGCTGTGTTTCAAACTGTGCAAAATCATAGGAGGTAATCAAAGCATCGCTCTCAACAGAAAGAAATTCCACAGAGATGTTTTGCTCTAACAGGGAATACAGAGAAAGAGGCAGGATCTGCCCCGTGGCCATGAAGCAAATCATCGATTCCCAAACATCTGCTCCAACTCAAACAAACATACTGCTACCAAAGACCGGACCCAGGTCATAACACTCATATTTTTAATTGGGAGGGTGAACCCTGTGCAATACCAGCAGATCTGGCTGCAGCCTTGATGCTTGCAGCACCAGCGGCACTACTTAGCCCAGGGTGATGGGATCAGGTTGTTTTTTGGAGGTGTTTGGTCTCCGATGATAGTTTTGTATAATATTAAGATATTATTATCCATCATCACGAATACAACAGGTTTGGAACTAGTCCTTGTATTGGCAAAGAATTTCAGCTCTCAAATTTGTTCCTTTTACCACTGGATTCTGAGATATCTTTCCATTTCCTCAAACAAATCAGAACTCAGATTGTTAATAGCAATCTAGAGAAAAATGTAACCAGGAGGATGAACATTGTGCAATCATAGGGCACAAAAATCTTTCAGGAGAAATGATAGTGCAGAAAAATAGCAGAATAATGTTATTGAACACAAGCTTTTACTTTAAACTGTAAATAATAATGTTTGTCCTGTGATTGGTTTTCAGTTATAAGCCTAGTACAGTCATATCATTTGTTAAGTATTTAGCCTTCAGTATGAATTGTAGGTAATCACTAGATTGGATCAAATGAAAAACTTGGTAATGCTCTGCACTATCGGGCATTCTACTAGTCTTGAATCTCCAATAACAAAAAAACAAATTAAAAAGCTCTAACTACACTGTGATTAACACCAAAATGTAACTTTTTGGCTCTTAGAGGTAATCTTAATGCTGCAATAGTTAATTAACTTATGCTGTATTTTAAACCAACTAGACTGAGTATTAAAACGCACAGTAAATGTAAGAACTGACATGAAACACTCTACAAGTGGATCATCACAGTATATTGTATAACATAATCATAACTTACCAGTTATAGCAAATACTAATGCACCTACAATGAAATTTAAACCTTAACAGTTCTAATTTATTTTTATTATCTAGTAATAGTAAAGTCTTTCTTGTTAATAGTAACTTTTCCTATTTTTTAACCGGTAATAAAAAGCACTTTTTTTTTTTTTTTCATATGCAGTAAGTGTTACAAGTTTCCTTACTGACATTTTACACAGTCTCTATATCAGTTTAATGTCTTTTCTACTTCTGCTTTCAGCAATGTATGTCAGGCTTTTCCACTGCAGGGCTTAGGATGATGTACAACATTCTACTTCAAGGAAACACAGTATCTTTATGTAAGTGCCATGTTTTCAATTCCCTCCTTCATATTGCCATATCTCAGCTGGAGGCAGAATGTGACATTATTTGTATGCTAAAGATATGCTAAGTTACCTATTCTTTCTGCCCTTGAGCCTCTCTAAAGGAGCTGAGGTAAAACATCTCTCTCTCTGGGTTTTTCTGCTACCCTCTTCCAGAAATTCTTATCAGATTTTGGAGTAATAATTTTGTGCCAACGCTTAAAATCGTTACTTCATCTGAAAAGTTTAATGTTGAAATTTAATTTTCCCCCACACATACATGATCACAGTTTGCCAATACAGATATAAATGGTTATTAATTTTTTCCATTCCCATGTTACTATCTTTTAATACAGTACTTCATGCAGAACCACCTCTACGGAAAACAATAAACAAGGGACATTCTTTAGTAAAAATTCCTGACACTGTATGATATCTTACCACTCTGAAATTTGATCTTGTATGAAAATTGCTTCTTACCCCAGTATTTGCAGTGGTTGAGCCCAGGACATCGGCATCTTAACTACTGTCCAAATGTCAACACATTGTAGTAAATAAATAAAATATGAATCATCACTTAGCATGCATAGACTATCGGATATACTTAGCATACTGATTTTAAAGTAATGGTGGCTCTCTAATTTTACTCTGTCCACCTTGGGGATAGATTTTCTGAGGAGAAAAAACCCCATGTATATATTTCACATGCACTAAATCAGAAGCACTGCAGTTTGAGCTAGGTATGCACTGAGAGAACGATGTGCTCCCCTATGAGAAGGAAAAGTTACAAGACAGACTGCAAAGCATCATCTCTCTGCTAGCCTGCATCTCTAGCGTTAAGCAGAGAGCAGCAGGTTCGACTACAGAAATCAAATATTTCGTGTCTTTTGGGGGAACAAAAAAATCAATTGCTGTATTTAAAGCAAATTCTGAAGTCTCATGCAAATCACCTGAGTTACATTTTTACCCCCAGAGATAATCTTGCCTATGTGCCTCTCTCAGACCTAAACTTCCAAGAGAAAGTCCATTTGTCTGCATGCTGCCTTTTGCTCTAGTTCCCAGCAAGCATTAACCTACATCTCCTTCTTCTTGATTTTGAAGACAGACATATGACTACTCACATCTTAATTGCTCAAAATTCATCTCCTGTAACCCTTAAAAGATGCCGATAGTCTGAATCTCTTTGGACTTCAAAGAAACTGGAGTAATTCCTATCGCATTTAGTAATGTTTACATTCGCTGACCTTTACTACTCCTGGGGAAATCAACAGGAGAAGAAATAATCATTTTGCTGGTTTTGAAAAACGAAGGGCTCATCTGAGTTCCTGAGAGTTATCTAAAAATTCATGGAAGTGCTCAGCAACACTCTGGCTTTCTCTCCCAGCTCAGCCTCGGGTGCAACTCCTGCTCACATCGCTCACCACTGTCAGGAGGGTAAGAGGGCTTGAGAGCCCCACGGAGGACCCGAGGCAGAGGGTCAGGGCAGAGAGAAGGAGGCAAAGGAAGGAGCCTCCACTTGACATGAAAGCTGTGCTTACCAGTGCCGTTATTGACAGCATAAGCCCTGTTACCACACTATGGAATACATCAAGGTTTGTGTTCATCACACAATCGATCTCTTACTTCCATCAAAATGATAGACAGAACAATCAAAATAAGAGGAACGTGTTGTATTATACAGTACTGTTTAATCGTATGCTTGGTTTCCGATAGCACTGAAAGTATCAGAGGGAGAAAAGAACTACTGCATTTTGCGTTTTCTTTCTACAGTAATTTGTGACATAGTAGTTACATATATACACAAGCTATCTTCAGCCCTAGAATGAATTAGAAAGATGATTGTGATGACCCAGCATGTGAGGTATAAATCCTCAATTATCCTGTTTCATTTGCAACAAGAATCTTTGAAATTATGAAAATGTTCACTGGTTCCTTAAGGGTTTCTCAAAGCATTCAGGTGGCAGCTAAATAAGCTCAAGGAAAGAAATTATTTGGGTCAAAGATTCTAATCCATTTGGCCAAAACACACAAGAAGGGAAGAGATGATTTTACTTAGCCTTCAGTGATGAGGAACTAAGATTACTCCAGAGTTCTAACTGCACATTTAAAAAAGTAACATTTTGGGCAGTGCACCACAGTTGCACGCTTCAGAACAGAAATTTGCTATCAATTTTCCTTACAAGTTCAGCTCAATTCTGCATCCTGTTAAGAGCCAGACTAGCTTAGTTTTCAGTTAGGATTTTTAGACGATAAAAAGGACAGTGACAGTGCAATCCTTCCTTTTACTGGAAAAAATGGATGCCTTAGCTGTTGACAGTGAAAAAACCTTGAAAAATAACCCAGCGCATAAAAGAAGGGATGTACTGACAGTTTTGTCTATTTGTATGCAAAATATGGCTAGAGCAACTTTTTCCTTTCCTAGCTTCCTTAGGTTTAGTGTTGCTAAAACCTATGTCTAATAATGCATATAAAATTAAGAAACATGGAAAGAAAATGGCTAAGTAGAGGAAATCCAAACCTGCACCCAGCTACGTGATAAGAGGTTAGAATAAAAAAAATACATGCTAAGCTCTTTGGCTTTCTCGATTCGTGGTGAGAAAGAGCTGGAAAGGAAGGAAAGCAGGACTATCCTGATACTCATCCAAGGATGGATTTGCCCTGTAACTTGGGAAAGAAATTAATACTAGGATAACTGCTCGAGTAATTACAGTATTGGCCAACCAGATTCCTTACCCAGACTGTCAGGCAATCCACTCCTCTGATAAATGGCCTGCAGTTGGGTTTCCCATGGCCCCGGAGGGAAGCAGAACTCCTAACTGCAACAGAGGGTGCAATAAGAGCATGGTGTAGAGAAACTGGTGAGCAGAAAATAACATGCACCCCAAACAGAAATAAACAACCACTTTGTGCAATTGGAAGATGAAATTCATAAGCCAACCTTGCTTGTGAAACTCCTTAAAAGATCGGGATTTTGTTTGCTAACCAGGCAGGACTAGCAAGGACTGACCACTCTTCAGTGGATGCCTTTGTTTCAACTCCAAAAAAACACAGATCAAGCTCCTCGCAGACAAACCTAAGGAGCCAATCGAGCTGGAAATTCACTCAAGGTACTGGTGGAAGTAGGATTGTTCCTCTGCCTGAAAACCCCAGGGAAACTTCGTTGTTTATCCTCACCCTCCTCCCACACATGCCCTCGCATTCTGTCAGTGGGATTGTAACTTCTGAGGAAGTTACAAACAGAGTTACTGAGGAATGTAATCAGTTATAATCCTGAGTTACTGAGGATTTGTCCCAACTTGCCAGTATTGTTTCTTTGCCCTCTCTTCTCTTTAGTCTAAATCTCTACAGAAAACAAACTGGTTGGAAAGCACTTCTACCTTATGGCTACAAGGCATTTTACGCCCTTTTGACACAGCACTCTTAACGCTCACCCTAAAATTCCTGCAAACTGTTGCAAGGCTGCAAGTCCTAAGCAATGGAAAAGAAGAAAAAAGTGCATCTGAGAGGACAAACAATGTGATAGATTATTGGGTAAGCCGAGCAGCTTGCTTTTTGATACAAAAAGTCCTTGAACCTTGACACGAAAGCCCTACTCCACACTATTTATGCCCATGGGCAATCGCTCTGATAAAAAAGCCAGCGCAGTAACAACTGTAAAATACTTCAGTTGGTCACATCTAAAAGAGCAGATAGTCTTAACAATTTAGTATAAGTAAAGAAAAGAAAGGGTTGCGGTCCTCTTCTGCTCCTTACAGGGCCCACAGAAGGATTCATTTCTGTTTGCGTTGTTGCACTTTGCCTAGGGATGCTGGCTGACACACAGTAAGCAATGAGAGTGACCGTAATGACATGGCGCAGGCAGAAATAATTCACATAGCTGCCAAGGGGAAAGCAAAAAAGAAAAAAAAAAAGTCACTCAAATGGCACAGAGGTGGGAATGGAAATCAGCAGCATGCTTTTATTCCTACTTAATACTTCAGGATTATTAATGAAAGCTTCAACCACACGCAGCTTCCATCTTGCCTACTTTGTCAGCTTATTTAATGCAATGTGGTGCAAACTGCCTGAGGTTATAGGTTAGGCTCAGTAGCTTACTCAAGCTCTGATTATTTTTTTTCTTGGTTTATTGCAAATGCCACTTTACAAGATGAAACACAATTGGTGGCAGTAATATATTTAATCAGTCTGCAACATGAGCATACAACGAGGGAAAGGACAAAGGCAATATTAGCTTGCTGCAAGCCACTGATTGCGGTATTTTTGGGATGCTCAAGTTCTTGCTCCAATAGTCTCAAATCATAGAATCATAGAATATCCTGAGTTGGAAGGGACCCACACTGCCTTTCTTATATCAAATGCATGAAAATATCAATCCATGTACTAGAAACATATAGGGCATCAAACTGGCAACAGTGAACACGCCAAGCTTCCTACCACTCCTCTCTATGATAGCATCTCGCAAGGAAGAACATAAATAATCCAAACGGCTGCTGCTTGGGGTCAGTCAAAGCTTCCCAGTCACTTTGCTGCTGCAGACACCTCAAGTACTTCATTTTACTGAGACTATCTGGCAGCTGACCACATGCAAGATATCAGTACGTCCCTCATTCTCCCCTCAATTTCTTTTGTTTTGGCTCTTCCCATCAAAATACAGTTCCCATACTTATGCATAGAATGTTCCTTGATAGCGGTAACTGACTGAATCCACGGCGTGGAAGTGAGCACATTACAGACGCGCAGATTTAAACAGAAATACTGCTGTGGGGACACAGACCTCAGTTCAGTCTGTCCAGTGTTAAAAAGCCTAATTCTTCCCAACCATAGCCTCTCTATCTCGCTGTAAAAGGCCATTTCCATTATAGGCTAATACAGACCATGAACACTTTTGTTTGCTTGGTGTTTTTTTTTTTTTTTTTTTTTTTAAATGCATTAGCCATTTTCTTCAGTTTCAAAATCCTATTTTGTATAGATAATATAATTTGAGTGCTGTTACATTAAAATTTTGAGTCACATTCCCTTCATCATACCTTTCTGCATTAGGAAGGAAAAGATAAATTTTTTATCTTTTATTTTTAATGAAGGTAAAGGAACAAGTTCTGCTTGGCTTGCCCTGGCACACCATACATTTTAATGTATATTGATTTGTATAAATGTCTCACTTAGAGCATATTTTTGTTAGTATTAATGGGTCTTGGACAGATAAGATTAGTCCTCCTGTAATATTGCCAATCTCATTGGTCAAAGTTGAAGAACACATTACTTTGTTCTGAGATGAAAAAGGAAGACAAAGAGACAGCTCCTGAGACTGGAATATCAAAGGATCGATGTCCTCAGCGAGAACAGACAGCTGCGGTCTGCAGGAGCCAGCACAAAATTCTGCCTTATATTGACTGCAAGTGAGAATTTTGTGCTTGTTCTTGCTAATCATCTATTTCCATTTTTCCATTAATCTCCATGGAATTCAGGAAAGGCATTTATGAAGCACTTTTGAAGGTGAGCTGGAATCCAGCAGAATTTTGTTACTATCCAGATGTACGGATTGTGCTAGGCTACCTTTTGCTATGTGGGTACATATAGCATATGTAAATTAGGAAAATTGCAGTTCACATTTTCATTGTAAGCTTTAAAAATAAGTCTTAAATCCCCATTCTCATAATGCAAGTAGTACAACAACAACAAAATACAATAACAAAAATGCCATACGTTTGTTAAGCTTTTTTCTTTCTGTTACACTGTAGTCCCTTCAGACATTAATGCTTTATAATGTCCCATATGTGGAAATCTAAACTATGTGAATACATGATCTTTCATGTTATCCAAATATAACCCAGAAACTTCTTGCAAGTTAAATCATACCCATATAGTCTAATGAAAGAAGAAAAAACAACAAAACACCTAACAGATCAAACTATCTACCCCTCTGGCTATTCTCTAGATGCTATCTTAGAAGATTTCCTGCTTTCTTTTTCTTCTCTTGAGTCACCATCTTTTAACTCATGATGGTAAAAAAATACATTTCAACAATGGCTTAATAAAGTTACACAATGCTGTCTACCATGGATATAATCTTCCAGTAAACTGACACTTTTGAAAACTGTGATTGATGTTTCTCCGATATTTACAGTTGCCGTGAAAGATGAAGGTTTTCCTTGTTAAGCAAGAAGCATCTTGATCTTTCATTTCAGACTGCAAAGTCCTCAACATACGATGAGGATCCCAGGTCCAGATATTCCACAAATTATGCAAATGCTAGATAAATCCCTTTGCTTTCTCCAGCAGATGAAAAACAGTAACCGTTTCAGATTCACCTGAACTTCTCTAGGGATTTTGCTATTCGCAAATAAAACTGGTCAAATCCTGTTTTCAAAAGCTGTCTTTATAGAGCCTCCCTCTCCTGCCATAAAGATTCAAAAACATTAATGTTGCAGCAAATATATCCTGGACCATCTAGTACTATCCGTGTCTCTTACCGCAGTGAAATAGTTTCATGGACAAATTGTCCATTTGCAACTTGACCCATGTCTTTTGTTTCACTTTTCACCCATGCAACTCAATTACAAATCAATTACGCTCTTTTTCTAGACCTCATTCCTTTTGAAAATGGAGATGAGTGTCCATATACCTAATGACCGTCTCTCAAAAGGCACCATTCCTTCTTCTGTAACAACAGATGCAGAGCAGGACTACAGGGTATGGAAGTACAAATGGAGGACAGGTCTTCAACACAATGTTCTGGAAAGAAGAGAGAAAATCAGGGGAACTGAGATGTGGCAAGACTGTAATTTTCAAAGCATAAAGAAGTCAAAATCAGATCAGTAATGAGAACACAGGCTTTGGAAATTATTCATCTGCAATGAGAAAGGTAAAAAACATAACTGAATGTAATCATAAATAAGTTTAAGAAAGACTTTTTCTTATTTCACAAACTTGTCTCATTAACTCGATGTTTATGGCAAGGAGACACCTCAATCCTTTCTCATTCCCTGTTCTACCGTACAGATCCCAGTACACACTGGCACACTACAGGGCTCTCGGCAGCAACATCCATAAAGAGTTAAAAACCTAGAGTCAAGACTAATACTAAATTTTGTAGGGTAATTTCTCCATGTTGGGGAAAACAGCTTTTATAGGGAAGTAATACGAGGTATAGAAAAGTAAATTACTATTACAAAAAGTATTTTTCAAAACTCGTGAATTGCTTTTCAAGATGTAGTGGATTTTGGTTTACTCTCCCTCTGAAAGCTCTGCCAAGACCATGAGAGCTGGTCAATGACTGGCTAACAACTTAAGCCAGGATTTCTATCCAAAAGAGCAATTCAAGTCATCTTTGTTCATTTATCGAATTTTACCATAATTAAAACTAAAGTAAAATGCAGTTCAGATAAACATCACAGCACAGATCAGCTCATCATCAGAGTGGAAAAATGATTTCATTGTTAACGTAAGCCTGTGGGAGCCTCACCACTGATTTCATCAGCACTGGGGGAACGTCCTCGGCCTAAGCCTCTGCAAACACGGAGGAAACACCTGCTCTGGGGAGTCACCTCTGAGGAAGGAGAAAGGCACAGCTCTGCTCGTTGCATAGCAAAGCTGCACACCCTGACCTCACTTTTTTGCTCAGGCCGATGCCTTGTGACGGCTGGTTGTGGGTTCAGGAGATCTCAGGTCAATGCTTCACTATAGACAAGACTTCCTGCACTCAACATTGAGACATACCCCTTTTCTACTCTACATAAAGATATTCTAATTATCTTTTTTTTTTTAATTCATGACACAATTCAGCAGATAGGTCAGGAATGACTCCAGCTTGTGGACACTGGCTACACTGGTCAGAGGAGCACTGTCACTCGCAGAGCAGATGTCGGAGCTGGCACCATGTGGGTACCAGGCAAAGCTCCCAAGGGAAAAAAAAAAGTAAAAACCACAATCATGATGGGTTTTATGCTTTGTTTTACAGAAGATGTTTTACACTGTACGGTACTCGTAAACCCATTTGGGTTGTTCTACCACATATACGCCACTTCACCTTGTTGTTGGGTAATTGGTTTCTTCGAGCTCTGCCATTCCCAAATTTATCAACTCCACCAGCACAGCTGTAATGCTTCAGGTTGTGAAGCCAGTTTATTTAGCCCTAGCTAAAGCATCAGACTGCACAGTATTGTGCTATGACACAAATAATTAAAGGCCTGCCCTGCTCCAGTGCATTTCTGCAATGGGCTTCTGCCATCGACTTCTGCAGAAGCAGGACCCACCAAAGGGCTGAAAAAATAAGCATTAAACTAACCACAGACCAGGCTTGCATTTTTAGCCTATGATTTTTAATTACCTATTTCTAGTATCTTTTGAAATACTGGCAAATCAAAAGTAATTAAAATAGGTGTAAAAACCTGCTGGTGATGCAGAGATCAGTACGTGACGAAGATAATGGGGGAGGATTTGTCTGCTGAATTATGGAAAAGGTATATTTTAATGTACTTACCACAAGGAAAAAAGATTTAGAAAACTTTACTCTCTATCAACAGGCACACACAATTCATAGGCTTGTCTCTCTACAGGCTGATAATGCATAACATATTAATGTGATTGCCCCCTAGATAGTCAAAGGATACAAGGAAAGCAAGGTTTTTAGGAAAACCATCCTTTCAGTCATATGATACACTGTAAAAAAAGATTCAACCTCCTCCTAGAAATCATGACAACTTTTAATTTGCAGGTGAAATAAGAGAATTTCTTATTTTTAATCCTTAATGATAATAAACGCAGAAAATGTTCACCGATATAAATGACATACCTAAAGGTCAGCTCAGCTTTGTGGAATAGTGGTCCAGTCAAGCAAAGCATTGGAACATATGCCTAATTCTAAGCATAATTGACTAAAGTGGCTAAAATTGAGCACCTGCTTAAGTGCTTTCATGGCTTCATGCCTAATGAAATATTAATCACAAATGGCAGAGAGCCATTATAACAAGAAGGTCTTATTTATACTGAATTGAATTATATAATAATTAAGGTATATATAATCAGCCATAGTAGTAAGTCTGTCAGCGTTCTCATCTGAATCAGCACATTTCAAGAGCGTTAAACCTACAGTGAAATATTCCTGTTTCTAATTAACCTTGCGAGTGATTTTATTTTGTAAAGAAACTTGCAAAGCACCTGTACTAGTCACAGTGACCGTCGCGGAGCAGTAATGCACTCGGGAGAGCAAGCCCACTGCCTTCCTTCGCAGTGCCAGGGAGAATATGGGGTTGCAGGATCAGCAGCATACTAACAAATGAAAAACAGGAATAACTTAAACTCAAAACAATAGAAATAGTAATTATGTTGTCTATGGGACTGGTAGTAAACATATACGCTACACCTTTTTTTTTTTACCGTTTAATCCTTTCTCGTGCTTGATGAAATTCAGGAAGTGTTGCAATGGTTTTCAAGCCTAATTCACACTGGTTCCCCAAGAACATGGAAATTATTTGTTCAACTGGCAATGCCGCATTAGACTTCTTTCAAGTCAGACTACTCTTCCCACTGCTCTACTTAAAAGATAGAGAACGTAAAAATTTTTTTTTAATTTTGAGCCTTCTCAAAATACAATGCATCCAAAGGATGTGGATTTGGTTTTCTGAAACCTTTAATGCTTTAGAAATTTTAAAATTACTAACTTTGCTATACACCTCTTTTTCAAAGAGAAAAGAGGTATTCGGTTAAGATTTTGCCTGTGCATTCTTCAAAATGGTATATAAGACAAAGTCAAAGTGTTAACTGCTTTATTAAATAGAGATGAATTGTTACAATGATAAGTAACAGCAAAACCAGAATTATATTTTTATCACAGTATCAGTTTCCCAAGATGAAGGTAAATTCATATACTACTCTCTCTTTTTAGAGTTCTGAAATATAAAATATAATAATGTTAATTTTGAAAGAAATCATTTTCCCT
>NW_009617073.1:107120-140887 GCF_000690535.1 Cariama cristata
ATTCCTAGAGACAACTTAAATATAAAAAAACTTATCACAAAATCAAAGAAATCAAAATAGAAAATGGACTCGAATCTTTTTTTTTTAATCATTTTTTACTCAGTATTACAGCAATTACTGCTCCTATAGAATCAGATTAAAATGCAGATGATTATGCTGGGTTCTTGGTTTATCAGATCACAATTAAAGTAGTCTGATGTTTTCCATGAGATTTTAATGTGTCAAAAATTTTTTTTAAACTAGGTCCGAGCACCTTGCAAATAGAATATTGTGCTACAATCAGATCAAACCAAATTAATATTTGTCAAATGCTGTTGAGCATTTCCTACCAAATGAGGACGGTTTTGCTCCGTATGATTTTAGATGTGTGTAAACACTGTCTGCCAAAGTAAAGACTGATGAGAACTCGTGCGTGTGTTGTACTGTGAATAATCTACTCATTCATCTCATTCTGGCAGAGCATTTTAGTTTAAAAAGATGAAAGTTTGGACAATATAATCTTATGAAAATAAGCTTTCACTTCACTCAAAAAAACAAACTCTTGCCTAAGGAAAATTGTTGATGTTACTGTTTTCAAGCATTAGTCTTCCTAGAAAAGGAAACAATTCAGGACTAGTACCTGCTTTTAATCACATTCCCACAGTAAACAACGTCTTAGGGCAGAAGCAGTTGCATTTACATAATGTGATACAGGTGCCTTGGGCTCTTTGTACAATAAATCCACCCTGCGCAGACAATGATGTGGATCTGATGAACCAGCTGTCCAGCACTGACCAGCCAGACTAAGCTATGATGCTGGGGGTGGACTGGGTATGGTGGGACCAGGTGCAGAATACCAATGTGCAGGGCACTGCCTGGCTACTGAATGGAAAATTTCCAGTTGGACTCAACAGTGATTCGTAACAGATGAGGCAAATCCAAGAAACACCTGTTAGCTTTGGGAAGAAGCAAAAAATTGGCACCATAGTGCTTCACCAAATGAGTCATCAGAATATAAAGGAAGAAACAGCATTAAAGGAAAAGAATGATTTTTACTTTCAGATCTCCAAGCTACATAAGAATATTTAATATTCGCCACATTCTTTCTAGTGGGGCAGTGACTCATTTAGATCAGGATTCTTTCATAATTCAGCTTCAAGCAAATTACAAAAGGAGCTCTCAAACAAAGAACACATTAAAGATGAGTTTAAAGACGACAATGCTCTAAAGGAGCTGTGCATGCTCCCTCAGACAATGTCAGTTTGTGTATAAATATAACTCATAATGAGGTGTTACCGGTATCTTTTTGGCAGCTGTAAGCGAGAGCATCTTGGACTTTAAAGGCAACTCTTCCAGATACAGAAGTGAGCTTCTGCAAGGCGGACGGCAAAGCCAGCGGATGACCCTGCCGAGACAGGACGATGACGGACACTGTGCTGGAGAGCAAGTGGGCAGCCCAGGGCCAGCAAGCACGGGGGCAAGGTCTGCGGTGGAAAGGGTCCTCACGATGGCTATTCCAGCGTTACAGACTGCAAGTACAAGATGTCTAGAAGGAGTTTACACATCATATGTTTTCTTTATCTTGTCTACAATCCTGACATCTCAAGCTCAGGGAAGGCTTTTAGGTCCAAGTTCTTAGTGAATCTCGTTTCTAACTACCCTAACAATTTGAATCATAAATACAAACGCTGGTTAAAACCAGACAATCTTAAAAATCTAGAGTATTTTAACGTTGTGAGTTGGATATTTGTTTTAGGTTCCAACACAGAAGGAATTTGTTACCCAAAGTTAAAACATTTACTTTACAAATGCTGATAGCATTCAGACTTTGTGTTACTTGAGGAGTAACACAAATTACAGTTTAGACATCCAGTTGTGGAAAAGCTACTGACCTACTTTAGGTCATACGTTTCACAGCTTTCAAGTATCATCTAGCACTAAAATGGTCATAAATAAATGGCCCATGAAATATTTAAGATTGCTGCAAAATCAGTTGACCAGGAATGAAAAGCCTTTTGCGATGCTTAGCAGTGCTGAGGTGGAATTCCTGCTTTGATTCAAAATAACGATCAACCAAAAAAGTTTTCTCACACAAGTGGGTTAATGAAGACCGTCAATGAAGGGGTCAAAATACCTTGGGCTCCTTTTGGCAGAAATCCTAAAAAAAGGTTAATGAATGAAAAGAAACGGAAATCCACCTCCAACCTACCATATGTCTGCTACATTTCCGCAACATCTGTGTTTATAGTGAACAAGTCCCCGCATGCACTGAGCAGAGAGCTTTCGAGAACCTAGTTTGGATAATATTATTATTAGCAAAAGGGAAAATAGGCTTAATAATAATGTCATGTAGGTCATCAAATTGCCTTGGTCTCCAGAATATTGGCAGAGATCCCTGACAAGAAAAGCTAACATGGATTATTTTAGGAACTCAATGAACTGTGGACAACTTATGTCTGTAGAAATTATATTATTACAGGATTTAAAATATTAGTGCCTCAAAAAAATCCAATACACTACAACACTGGACGGGCAAAACAGCATGCACAGTGATTCAGTACCAGTAATACCGACACCATACGGTTCCCATCACACGACATTTCATCCAACTTGGAAAATTAACCTGGTTCTCAAAGATGAATTATATTTATTTATTATGCATTTCTTTAGCAATGCTGTGATAACAACCGTATATGATAGCAACAGTCAGTTTGCTCTGAATTAATTTTCCTCTGATGTTAAAACCTCTATTTTTTGGCACGGTTGGGGTAGAATGAGTAGACAACTGTATGCCGTTTTCCCCTCACTTCATCACGGTGTAATCTCCTTCAAAAGGAAAGGAAACAGTTGCATTTACCTAAGTGAAATGAAAAATTATTGAAGGGTTGCTCCCTACCTCAGTCATTTTCTTCCTCCCTGTGTCAGCTTTGGCTTTTTTGTGCCGCTTTCTCCTGCGTGTTTTTACACATCCGCGTCACCGGCTTCGGCAGGAGCTGCGGTCCCGCATTCCCTTTACACTTCTCACGCCATCCAATACAACTACAGATGTTTCCATTATCCATATAAACGTCTAATCCTTTTCTGAACTCCACTAAGCTCTTGGCTTCACTGAACTCCTGTGGGAATTAATTCCACAGGTTAATTATGCATTTGTGTAAATAGTTATTTTCTTTAATGGTTTTAATTTTGCTGCCTCTCGGTTTCATTATAAGTCCCCCGGTTCTTGTATTATAAGAAAGGATAAGTGAAAGTGCCAGATTTACTTTCTGTATGTGCAATTCATTATTTGTGTATCTCCATCGTGTGCCCTCTTTATGTCCTCTCTCCACACTAAACAGTCCCAGAGTTTTAATTCTTTCTTCGCACAGAAGCCATTCAAGCCATTTGCCATAATTAAAACAATTAATTTCAAGAAAAATCCAGACTGCTACACTGAGAATTCAGAAAGGAATGAGGAATAAGTTGAAAGAATGACTAAGCTTCCTCCATCTACTGGGACTTTTTTCAAGTCTTACACTGCACACATTTCCATACAGAAGCCCATTGCTCTTCGGCTATCTAGCTAATATGTAAGTTTTAATAATCCCATAAAGTGAAATTAATGTCTTTAATTTATTAAGAGTTTCTTCAGTGGCACTGCCAGGCTTAAATTCATGATTACAAGAATTTAAATTCATGACAAGAATGAGCACTCACATTCTTCCTAAACTTATGAGCCTGCTTTTCTTGTGAGTAGTAAGTTGAGAAGAAAACTAAAAGAAAAATTTTCTTTATCCCCAGTAATCTTTGGGACACAGACAGCATTACAAAAACATATCATTTCTTATACTGATACTGAGATAAAGACTTTTTGTAGCTGAACTTTAGCCTATTGATATTTAAAACCATCAACATCTAATTAACGTTTCAGCAGAGATGACCTTTCCAAGAAATAGATACGGTTTTTTATATATATATATATAAAATATATATATATTTAGCTGATAATAAGATGGTATGGATGGCATATGTCCTTTTAGGAGAGACTTAACTAGAAGGAAAATTTTTAGGCCTTGTGGTTTTCTGGGATGAATTCCTTACTAGATTGTAAACAACTGAGGTAGATATAAATTACGTGACAGTCAGTTCATTCTCCTCTTCTCTCTTGAGAGCAAACTGAAATTTCTGCAAGCGTATTTCACACTGAATTTCCTCAGTGCATTTGTCGATATGTGTATGTTGCAATGCTGGATTCATCTCAGCAAATTCAGTAAAGCAATATACTTGAGAAGCTGAAGCCATAATTGTTCACGATGACTGCTGAGTTATGTTGCCCGTTACATTGAAAAAGAAAGTAATTGCAGCATTGTACAGTCTGTACGCCTCAACCTGTACAAATTGAAGATGATATGTCTGTCTGCAGGTCTAATAAGTGCTAGGTTTTTAGTAAGAAAATATGTGGTGTCTTCGGGATTTTCCATTAAGTATGGCCCTTCTCAAAAACCCACTCATATACGACTTTGTCTTTTGATCTCAGAAGCAGCAAGGCTGTGACACATGACATGGTTGCCCAACTCTTCAGTGAGAAACACTCCTGGCAGATCAATCTTCAGCCCTTTTCCTGCTGCAATTATGTCTCCCATACTCTTTCTGTGTTCTTAAGAACAGACTCATATTTCTGAAGCTACATTCATGTAACTATTTGTTTTTAAGCTGCACGGAATAGTATTTAGTAAAATTAGTGAAAACAAACAGTGGATTACCAGGAGGAATACGACAGAGGTGAGAGAACTTACATCCCTGCATATGGTAGGAGACAGACCACCCAAACCAGAACATGTCCGATTTCCACCTCACTTACTTCAGTAAGTAAAAAGCCTAAATATAAAAGAATAGAAAACCCTTTGCTGATCTTCCTTGATAAATATAATCAGTAAAGTCTAAAATCATGATACAAAGAGTTCCACTCTGGTTAATTAGTCTGGCAGCCAGGGGAAATCCCCAGAAGAATGCTTTGATACCTTCCTTTTATTACACTGAAAGGAAAGCAAGATGTTATTCTGTAAGCCACATCTAAAGGACAAGTAATACATGTTTATCAGGCTTGGAGCCACCTACCACTGTGCAGTACCCTGATGAGTCATTTTATTAAGCTAAGCTCTTAACCAAAGCTCTGCGGAGGGGTTGGAAGTACTCTTCAAGTTCATGAGAAGTCCTGAAGCTTATAAACAAAGATCCGTTTCAGCTGAATGATGTGTTTATTCATCTTACTTTGTAACTTCTTTTTACAAAACGAAAAAGTCTTTGTTTTACCCTTTATTTAGATAAACTAGAGTGGATTAATTACCTTTTACCTTGGTCTGAAAATAACTAATTATTCTACATGAACCTAAGACAAGGAACAATTTCTTCTTGCAAGTACAACAAAACTACACACTAAACAGCCAAGCATCCTTTTGAAATGTTTAACATATAACAAGAAGTATGACTGTGCTCCATAATTCACTGACTTTACACCCAGCTGCACAAGGACCAGTGGCACTAAACCACCACTGTAGAGATCCCTCTCTTTTGGTGGGCAAACACCACTCTTCACTGTTCAAAGAGGGTGTGAAACAGTTATAACTGCATCCTCTCTTCAAAGCACATTCCATTTTGATGAGCTTTCCTTAAAACACACAGTTGTGATACAGAAAAGGAAAACAACCAATCGTCTCCAAAAGCAAATCTGCATAATTTATGTTATCTAAGGTCTCTGTCACTAAAGTCAGATAAGAAATGAAGAATCTATGTTTTATAAAAAGGATCTGATTTAATTGCATGCAGAAATAATGTGTTCCTTTCCTTTTTTTCGTGACCATTTTTTTGTAGAATGCAGGATAATTGAATGAAATGTTTTACATGACAGAGGAATAATTATATACCATGTCTACACTTTGTCTCTTCAGGTCAGGCTGTATCCTAGGTGTGGAAGCAGGTTCTTCCACCTTCACACAGGGCAGGATCAGGAACACCGTCTCCAACAGGAAGCCAGCCTAAAGAATCCCACTGGGAGGTCAGCACTTTGTCTTGCACTTTGCTAAACAGCCAACTTTTCTCCCGTATGTTTTGATGACAATAGTTGTTTAGCTGTCCAACCTCTCAATTCAAGCTATAATAACCTTCTGGACAAAACGTTTAATACTACTGCTCTTGCCAAAAATTTAATTGCATCCATTGATGCATCAGAAACAAAAGCGTTATCTAATGATTTTTTCCTTAACAGTGGCTTTATCTTTCCTTCTTCACTAATTTCTGAAGGTTATTGGACTACAGAACCTACCACCTGTTATATCAGCACCTGCCTTTGAAGTCACCAATACCTTGACTATTCTTTTTGAGTACTGGAGCTCCTGATCTAGGCAGTAATGAAGCTCTCCCAGTTGTTTTCTAATTTTTTTGGATGATTATTAAATGTTTGACATGGTTCACACACCAAGATGGTCAGCAGCCCAAGTTTCAGACCAACTGAAGAAAAGAAACAGTACAACTGAACAGCAGAGATCTGCATGAAGATAGGCATATGCTATCTTGGAAAATTAAAACTAATGAAGTGTAACAACTTTGATGGCAGCTGGGGACTGATAAGCAAAGCAGTTGGGCACCTGCCCAAATTTAACTACATCAGCATACCTAAAGTTAGAAATAAGTTAACTATCTTCTTAAATCAAATATTTCTTTTTTCTAACAAATTGAGTACCAGTGTAAAGTGCTGCCCTAATTGCGCTTGTGAATATAAACTTTTTTAATTAAATCAAATACATCTTTCTGGTATTGTTGCACTGTGCATTCTGGTTTGACACCAAAATGAGATCTGCAGCTGTTTATAAGCTAACTGGCTGGGTTCTCTTGAGAAAGCTTTCTCAGTTTGCCATTACTGATGAAGATAAGATTAAGATACTGCTTAAGATACAAAACTGAGATTTCTAAGGAATATAGATGGATTTGGAAAGAAGTCAAATAGCAGATGATGTACTTCATCATGAAGATTTTCAGACCACTGTTACTTGTGTGCGGCTATTTGAATTGTGTTGAGCATTTGAGCTGCAAGACTGACTTCAAGCTTGCATTTTGTGGGGTCAGACAAGAAGCAGCTGAGAACCTGACCTTCCCTGAACCCAAGAATACTAACGGCACTGGCATGACATTTAAATAGATGAAATATGTCTCTGCTGTAAGCAAGAATTTTCCATTTATCCAGCATATGCTGTCATAATTCTGAAGTGTCAAGGTCTGATCTGGATCATTCTCCAGCTGATGACGGATGAGCAATTCCCCACGCAGCACACGGTACACGGGCACTCTGTGCAGATCACGTTTGGAACAGTCTGTTTGCCACATACTTTAATAAGATAAAAACCCAGGAGGCCAGCTGTGTGTAAAACAACGCAATAGCCCCACAACAAACCTTAACATAATGTTGTCATTTCTACTTTCACCGAGAGTGGTGTCAGGCCACTGACCTGACTTTAAGAACACTACCTTGGAACCCTCCAGTAGGCAGGACTACAGAATCATACTTGTAATCCATAAGTTTTACACTGCCAATTAAATTGTTACCTCTTCCCCCCCTCCTCCACTCTAATACAGAACTCTGTTACTTACATTTATGTTTTAAAAATAAAAAAACCCTGTTCTTAGTAGTACTAGACAGTTTATGTAGTACTTAAGGAGCTTCTTTGAGAATTCCACCTTTAAGAACTCCTCAGCAACACAAGTCTACCTCTGATTCCCAATGAGGGCTATTTTTGTTTTTCAGCATAGTGCTGGTTTTTTAAATATCAGAGTAATTTCTGAGCTCAGAAAAATGTCATTAAGGATTGCCCTTTCCTATTCACCTCTCTCTCCGATGAGATCAGAATGTGCACAGGCAAAGCCCTTGTTGTTCCTGCCCACAAATCAATATTTACTGCAGCAGAGAAGGGAAGGAAAGGAGGAACAGAGGATGAAACAAGGCACTGGAACACAGAAGACAAAGAAAGCTCTGTTTCTAATGACAACTCTCCTTCCTCACCTCTATTCTTATAGGTGTTGTTTATTAAGAGCAAGTGAACGAGGACTACTAATGTCTTAGTTCTGTTGCCATAAGAACTTCAGCAAACTAAACATTGGTATTTGCTATTCAGTTCACCTCTACAATCAGCCCCTTTGCTTTTCTGCAATTCAGAGCATGGACTTGCAGGGATCTCAAACAACATTTCAGACATACAGTAGAGGAAGTATTTTTATCATTGCTTTTATAATTGCTTTACACTCCTTTATAGTTAGATCCCAGCTATAATTAAAAGGGAAAAAAAAATTACAGTGAGAGGGTCAACAATGACTCCTGAGTTCCAAAAATCAATGGTTCAAGTCAAAGGAAGGAACTCACCCATTTTTCCTTAGAAGATGATAGGTTAAACTACATTCACTGCTTGAGATTCTGAGTTAAGTGGTATACTCAGTGGAACCACATCAGCGTACTAGAGCTGAAGTCTTAGTCCACAAAACATCCCTAAATGAAGCCCAAATGCCTCAGACCTGTCACTCACACCACCAACCAGGAGACGCTACCTTGTGAATAAGGATGTGGTCGGTACCTGTCTGGTTAATGGAAGCACTGACACTAATGACCCTAACTATCATCATTTCCACTAGCAGTTTCAACAGAAGTATTTTAAATGAGGATAAAGTTTTATTTATTGTGAACATATGTCCAACTGACTGTGAGCACAGATTACACAACTGAATTTTCTTGGAATTGTAGTTGTGCTGTCTTCTGAACATTCTTGTTATGCCTTCCGAGCACCTGTTCTTTGGGTCCTGATGGAAAATTAATAGCCTTCATCCCACAAATTTATGACCCACAGATGATTTCAAGCCATGAAACCTCATTGCTATTCTGTACAAATGTATCACTGAAGTCTAGACACTGTAACTTGTGTGAACTTTCTCCGTTTTATTTATTTTGCTAAACCTTTACCATGCTACTTGAGTTCCCATATTCTTGCAAACAATTCAATATATTCATCCTGAAACAGTAAAGCTTATTTTCTTATAAGAATCCAAAAGAAATACATACACTCTCAGTTTAAAAGAGCGCTCAACCTATTCACTGTAAGATCATTTTGCTAAGTTAATACTTTAGTAATTGTCTACTCATCCTATTTTTCTTTCAGGCCATTTACTATTTTTTAAATAACAATTAACCTTTTAAACCTTTTACTCTTTCTTCTGTATTATGACTAACGGAAATCCCCAAACTCACTACTTAGAATCTGCATTTATTTAAACTGTTGGTTGCCTATTTTGCATTTCTCAAACCAATTATTCAAATGACTGACAAATTCCCTTTATCCTCCAGTATCATGCTAGAATCAGCCTTGTTGTCAGCATTATCAGTGCCAGTAATAATTACATTACTCCTTCCAAAAGTACCCTTGAACCCAGACAAACCAATACATTAGGAACCACTGTAAACCAGGTTTTAATATCCTTTTTTTTTCCTGTCCAGTTCCTTAATGTACTGTTATCATCTCTGTTTTGTGCTTTAACAAATTGCAATCACCTGGATATTAGAATATCATGACAAAAGCTTAGCAGGAAAAAGTGATAAAATTTTGCCTAACACTGATTCATGCTAATCACAGATACCTTTTACTTGCTTCATTAATCATCTTGACTGGGATTTTTACCGTGTTATAATCCAAAATGGAGATGTCACAAATGAGTATCCCTATTAGCTGAGGACCAGCACAGCTAAAGCACTGAAACATAATTTCACTGGTCCAGTCCTTGTGCTATGGAGGCTTTTTTCATTCCAGGGCCTAACTCACTGTTTCTCAGTTTTTCCTGACCAAATACTGCAATCTCAGATAAGCACACACACACACAGTGTGATGCAGGTAGAGAAACCGGCCACTACCATAGTTCTCATGTATACCTTTTTGTGGTTCCTAGGCAAAATCTTACATTTAAGATTACAGGTCTCCACTTTCATCTTTTCCAAAGTGTAGGCTCTGTGATCTCAGTAATCTTATGTTCTTTCAGCACGCACAAGCCTGATTTCTGATGCTGGTAAGCTTAACTTCTGTGCACTAGCCAGCACTCATAAGGCAAAGAACCTTAATTCCGAATGAAAAAATTAACTCAAAATGAATCCTAAAGTAGGAAACAATTTATAAGGATGCCGCAAGTATTAAGTGGTAACTCATTTTCTGCATGAGGTAATTAGCTTGTCTAAAATATGTCATCCCTACCCACAGAATCTATTTTTTCTTGGCCTTTCTAGTGCCTATCATGTCAGCACTGTAATTTAATGCAGTTTCAAATCCTTTGTGACCCAGGGCTCCAGAACCAAGTTGAATAGCTGCCTGCATCTGCTTCGTGTGACTCAAAAGTTCTGCTAACCTTACAGTTTCAATATTGAGGGTTTACCTTAATTATCCCTTTTTCCTTAATTTTGCAGAATAATAAAAATACTCTTCATGTTAGCCGGTAAGTCAGCCTGTGCTCTGTCCATAAAAGCATATGTACATTTGTAACGTTACAAAACCAGTTTCTGCTGGCTCCCAATTTCACCGCACACTTTTGCACATTAGCAGGGAGATGTGAAACACTTTTGCAATCCCTTTTCTGGCAGATAAACAAACAAACCATACACATTAATTTTAATGAGTACCTCAAGGTTTTTCTATAAAAGAACTCTCAAGAATATTTAATAGCTGAGATAAACACCCAATTAAGGTAAGAAGGTTGTAAGTATTCAGATTTCTTGAATACTGTCCCTGTGGATATCACATTGATTATTAAAAACCAGTACCTATCGAAAAGAGAGGAAACAAACAACTAACAGCACAGATGGTGAGGAAAAAGATGTGAGCAAAGTGAAGGATTTGTGCAGGGGCACTGAAGACGAGCCAGAACCTCTCTGCAGGCACACAAAGAAAGCCAGGCCTTTTTTGAGGTTTTCCAGCCTCTATGGGTCCAACTGCAGACCCTCTCTGAACTTTAGCCAGCAGCCGCTTGCCTCCAAGCACAGCAAATGAGAAGGGTCTCTTTGGTATATAGTCAGAGATGAAGACTGGCAGATGAAGACTTCTCAACAGGAAAAGGGAGTTCTAAGATATTTTTAAACTTCATCTCTACAGAACTTAAGAGTGGCTTCTTTGGCGTAATCAATTATTGCTGCCAAATCTATCCATGTTTCTGGCATTAATACAGTGGTTACACTAAGAAAATCCAACACTCAGGTCAACGCATTAAAAAACTCAAAGATCAGTGCGATCTTCAGAGTGGTCGATGCTGCAGAAAAGCCTTTCCTTTGCGGTTGTGATTTTTTTATCATTTGGAACAACACTGCACACAGGGACTGCCAGGACAGAGATCAGCTTCATCGCTTTTCGGATCAAGACACTGATTCAGCAAAACATTTAAGTGGGCGTTTCACTTTAAATGCATAAACAGTCCCATCAATTTTGGTGCGATTGTCACATATGTAAACATTTCCATTTTTGACTATTTACAGGTACCTTGTAGCAAACCACCTGAGAAGCCTAAAAGGAGCAAGACATTTTTCTGAAGGAAGGCATCAGCAGCAAGACACAATGAATGCAATCAAATGCTCTTTGACACCAACCGTGAGCTGTGACAGCACAAAGATGACCTACGATTTTTAACTCCCTTAGATTCTAATTTGGTAACAAAAGTTAACTAACTGGCATAAAAGGCAACTATGTCCACATTACACTGGTTAATAAGTGTTGAGACAAAAATATTTTCAAGGAGCAAATTCTTATCACAACCTCTTCAGGGCAAGTGACTTTAATGGAAGGAGAAAAAATCCTAAGCCAAAAATATTAATTTCATCAGAAATTCCAGAGAGTACTCATTACTTTTAACTCTGTATCTTTACTTCTTTGGATCAACTTTCACTTTTGAGGTTGTCCAATCTCCTACACAGAATAAACCATCCATCATTAGAAGGAGTTTCAAAAAATTGAGAACGTTCAGAAACAGTTCATTTTATATGAAATGCAATGATGTAAAAGTGAGGCAAAATGCCAAAGCAAAAATGGAATAAAAATAGCCAACAATTTTTCAATCTATAGAGCCTTTTACCTCCATTACCAGCTGAACCATCTGTTCTGCAGTTGTTCAGGTCTGAAAAAATAAGAGCGTAGAAACTGTGTGGTGTCTTTTAAAGCTTAGACAATCTGCTGGGTAAAGGAGTCTCCTTCTAGCTTTAAAAATAATAATCGAATTTTGGGTTTTAACAATGTAACCAAGGTAAACCTGCAAAACAAATTTAAGACGAAGACAAAAGATTTGACGGCTGAACATAGAGCTTCAAAGAAAGTCTGACCTTTCTTCAGCCCCCGAGAAGGAACACGTTGCTGACCCTGCCCTGTGCGTCCTCTCACATCCCTCTGCACTAACCCACTGCTGGGTCCTCACTCACCTGCTGTACCTTCCTCCATGGGTACTCCTCACTGCAGAGGAAAGATAGGGCAGTGACTGCAGCATTAATCTTACATCTTGAGACTTTGATTTTGCACTTCCCTGACATAAACTTCCTCAATGACCTTCCAACAGCCATTTACTCCTTCTGTGCCTTGCTCTCGCCAGGCTGAGAAGATAAAGGCACTGAAGACTGCCAGCACTCAGCCAGTGTGGATGACAACCATGAAAGCACCATAGACAGAAAGATAGATAATCTCCTCTGGGACTATGCAGACGAGTAAAAAGTCCACAAGGCTGGATAAGACCACATTCACCCTCAAAATAATCCTTTTACGAGATCAATACAACCACTTTACAGGCAAAGGTAGCGCTCAGTGAAGCGTCACCCCCAGTCATTAGTTGGTGCGGAGTCAGGGCAATGCAGAGACGCAGCAGATACCTGCTACTCCAGATCTAGGAACATATTTCACCTGAACACGAGTAAGTACACAAATCAGTCCATGCAGCTGTTATCTGGGCTTTACACAGACCTACTCATGCACGCTTCTAGTGCGGTTTTAGGCCATGCACCTGGACCAGCTACCATGGATTCCAGCATTACTACAGCCATCACGCTTTGAAAAATTGCTTTACGTACTTACTGCCAACTTTAGGCTTCCAAATACCAGACCAAATCTGACCTGTAAGACTTCCCATTCGAAATTCCTGTTGACAGAACAGACTAGATATTCAATGAAAACATTATGATTTGGTAAACTATTAAGATAAGTTAGGCTTCATCTATAGAGTACACCTGATAATGTGTTCAAATCCTATAATGTGGGCTTAAATACGTATCATATTTTAAGAAATTGGCTCAGTGACCTGAAACCAAGAGATTCTGTGACATAAAAACGTATCATTTATTTTCTTGCCCTAGCATATCTGACATAGATTATAGTTTTAATAGCTTTGCTGAAGCTCTTGGGGTATGTACTCTACAGTTTCAAAGATGATGTAAATAGGACACTTGTGCATTTTTGTCTCTGCTTTCCGACTAAAGCCAAAGGCACATCCCTAAACCCTGGGAAAACAGAAAAGCTTTTTGGAGCAAAAGGACAAACTACCAAAGGATGAAGTCCAACTAGTACATCACTTTACCCTTTATCTTTTACAACTTCCATACTTCCTATTTTCCTGTATCTTGTCATTAAAAAAAAGAAAAAAAAAATACACCTGTCCACCCTTAACAGAACAAACAGCTGAGTTTTGTGTTAATATGACAAGCAGTCTAAGCGTTTGCCAACCTGCACTGTTTTTCTTCCCCTTCTTTCCTCTTTCATCAATGTACGTCCTGAGCCCATGGGCAACACTCAGTGCAGGGATGACTGAACGCACCATATTCCATTTCTGACCCTTCACCACGGCGACACAACAGTAACTTCCACTGAGTCAAATCAATTTTCAAACAGGACTTTGAAATTCTCCAAACTAACCAGGCAAGACAGATAAAGCACATTCATGATACACGATTTCATTTTATCCATTGATTATTCAGTAAGTCTGCAAAAGACAGTTACTCTCCCGTTTCTGAAATTGTCTTTCTTGGGATGTCATTTAATACAAATAATATACATTAACAATGCATATTTTGTTTTTCTTGTGGGATGATGCTCCAAAATTCATTCATTATTTATGTTCTTTCAATATGCTGTAGACAGCTGCTATGCATATACTGGTTTCACCACTCTAAAAATCTCTTCAAAAGAAATGCTGAAACCTTTCATTTCCCTTTAAGGGATTGTGGGTAGAATTAATAATACACATTAATAATTCAAATTTTCTTTTTGCCTTTTGGTGGATGAGCAGTTTTCACAGTGGCTGAACAGTTTTCACACACAATGCATTAATAATGCATTTTTTTTTCCCCTCTTTCTAGCTGGTTGATGGGCAGGTTGCTTATGAAATAATATGCTTTGATAATAGGTAGTTTTGCTTTGCAGTGACTCAAAACCAGCAGCGACTCACGATGTGTTGTAAACATCCACTAAAGGTAATATCTATCAATCTACTATGGTCTTGTTAAGAGGAGCACTGAAAGGGTACACCTACCCAGCACTTCTTTCAAGGCTTTTCAGTACTGTCTAAATAAATACTGGAAATACTCACTCTCCTACTGATCATCGGTGGGAATTTCTACCCCCACCTACTGGTAGGAATACAATTTAAAATAATTTCATATTCATGAGAGAGAAATGAAGGGAAAAAATCAGTGATAAACATTACATCGCTCTTATTTGTCAACATCTTAAGAGGATCTAAAGGTTATAAAAAGAGCCCAAGAGGTCCTGGGGACACAGAGGGGCCCTTTTGCACAGGGTGTGTGGGGGGGTTTACATTCAGCCCAAGGGCACTCCAAGCCTTAGAATTCTTTCTTTGCAATTCAATCAACAAGCCCTTTCCATCTTTCCTCCCCCCTGACTTTTTTTTCTAGTTTACGAGAAACATGGTTAGAAGTATTTCCTGTACTTAATGGTTTCCTGGCTATTTTTTGTGCGGCGTTATAGGGTAGCATATTACTATGAAAGCCTGGGATAGGCTTAGGTATTGATTCTCTTTAAAGCTGGTTTATCAGATAGGAGACAGATTTTTATTTCCCTGCCACCTCAGAGCCCAGAGCTCTTCTAGTACATTAACAATTATGAGTTTGAAACTATCCACTTAAAGAAGATATCAATGTACCATCCTATATTTATAAAATAAAGTAAGCTTAAATGCTGCTTAATTGCATACATCTTTACAGTCGCTGGAAATGTTCAAAATATTTGAATGCGTAAATGCAGTCATTCCAAAAGGACACAACAAGAATAAACAAGAAAGAGGAGGAAATAGTTTTATCTGCCTTTGCAGTTTAACTTGAATTTATTTTTAGTTAATGATAACAGACTCAAAAAAAGCCAAGCACTGAGCAATACCAGAAGTGTCATTTGGAACAGAGTTAGACACACTTTCACTATCATTAATCACGGCAAAAGTGACAGAAGAAAAATGAGCTGGCTTGGTATAGCTAATATATTAATTCTCCCTGCAGATTGGCTCAATGCATGAGCAAGTAAAAACAGGTAAACCTTTGGAAAAAAGAGAGGAATGTCAGTATGAGGCTTACTGTTAGTAGAGAAATAGCATGATTTTTCCTCACAGCAAGCTACAAAAGTTAAAAAAAAACAAAGACTCTGTTTTTAAATATGGTTGAATAATTACAAAGAAAAAAATCGCTAAACTACAGCACCACTTTCACAGTGGCCGAGCAGACATTTTCCTTTTTTTTCCTTCCAGTTCCTATGTTGTCTGCAAAGGACTAATTCACACTACTTTGGCAGAGATCTGGATAACTTTTTCCCTTACAGTTACCTTAAAGCTGTGACTTTTTCCCCAAAATTATTTAATTTTGTTCCTGCTTCTTAGTTATATTTACAAAAAAAAACCTTATATGTGGTTTCGTATTTTTCCCACTTTCAGTAAAATTACAGCCATTCAAGATGCTCCTTGCCTACTGGTGAAACACATGTAAGGTAAGCAGAAGAAATGATAGGTAAAGGAATCTTTTCCTTTAATTCAGGCAAAATTCAAAGGTGAAAATTTCAAATCTGAACTTAAGCTTCCTCTTTATTTCCTGCTATGTTCTAGCAGTTACATTGCACATATGGAGCCCTTCCTAAAAATACCAAATAGAGACCTACTTGCAAAACTAGTGACTTTGTTGACATGATGAAGAAACATGACTGTTAAGAAACGTTTCTTAAGAAATTCAAAAATAGTGAATTAGAATCTTGACCATCAAGTTCAAAGTTGACCCAAAGGCACAATGGGAAGAAAAGAAAAATGAGAAAGTTAAATACAATCTAAAGATTGCATTCTGTCTGCTGGAAACAGAGAAAGTTCTTACTCATTTGATCAAAGTTTTTATGTACAGTTCTTTTACTGTAACAGATCATCGAATGATGAGCTCCTGGCAAAATCAGAAGATGGGTAACTTTGTACGACTCACAGACTGTTCTGTCCCAAGTTATTCATGTAATCCATCTGTAGCTCTTATCTTCCTTTCCCAGCCTGTTTCTTAGCCTGCAAGTTACAGAAAGTATTTTACTGCTACACAAAAAGTGCTAAAAATGGGGTGACAAAAACATGGGCAGTAGTGTATTACAAACCAACAAACAATAAAAATATTTAAATTAGTAAAATCATAAAAAACTTAGGGAACAGTTCTAGCTGTACCTTCAGATTTGTGTGTTCTGTGCTGTATTGGTGCTGTCATCTTCTGGCATTGCTAAATAGCCGACAAGGGTCTGATTGATGTGGGACAGAATCTGTTTGCTACATAGGCATGGCAGTGACAACAACTGTTTGGTGGGAACCAGGTAGAATCAAGAGAGTTTCAAACAAAGGCAGGAGGTAAACACTGTGCATTCAGGCACTGCAACAGAAGTGGTGATAGGAATGTACTGAGTGAAGTATTTAGCTAACAACGTAGGAACACATTTTTAGTTATTAGGAAAACCAAATTAAGTCACATCAAAATTAGAAACAGTGATGTGAAAAAGTAATAAAGAAACGACAGCAAAAATGGGAAAGATGCACTGTGGACTCCATACATTTCCAGTAGCACCGACATTTTACAACCCACTGCATTAAGAGACAGCTACTTTAAGGTTGAGTTACAGCAAGCCTACAGCCCATCTGCTTTGGAGAGCCAAGTCACTAAAGATAATTTCAAAATTAAACAGAAAGATAAACACTGATCAAGGACGTAGCCTTCTCTTTTAACTTGATGAAATTTTTTTTGCCTCTCATCTGCTAAGTGGCAAATAAAATAGAGAAAATTAAATTAAAAGAATTTTGTTAATTTAGTTCAAAAATTATTTAAGCTATCAGGTCAGTAATCAATAGAAGAAAAATTCAGTCTTACCAAGATTAATTTCATTATTATTGGATAAAATTCTGTAGTGGTTCTTCAGGTGAGAGAAAAATGTGACCCATTATGTTAGCAGCTGCACTAGAGTTTTTTTGAAAAGACCTGCACTAGTGTAGAACTACACTGTCCTCAGGGATAGCTTGAGAACTACTGTGTCTCCAATACATCTCTCCAAATCATTATTTTCCTCCCGTTGGCTGAATACTGAGGGAAAACATTAATAAATCTGGTGTCAGGATTTTTTTGTTTCTGCAAATCATTTTAGTCAGAAAATGCTGACGCTATCAAGTTAAAAATTTTGCAAGAAGACAGTTCTGACAAATTTCCCAGACTTTTTCTGTAAAATAACATTCCAATTTGAGAATCAAAGTAATTATAGCAACTACGAGTGTCAAAAGTGAACGGCAATGTTCTTGGACAACTGAAGCAAGACACTCATATGACTTGAGATTTGTTTTGTTTTCAATCTCAGGTTTTTTTTCTGAGATTTCCATCTTTCGTTCTCATTTGAGGAATTGTTTGAAGTTTGTTGCTGACTTCTATGTCCAGGAGATGACAATTCCAGGAAATTCAAGGGAAGTATAATACAGTGAATAAGAAAGGGAGATTTGGTGAAAAGAAGTCCTTATTGTAGTGGGCTGGAGAGGGTCCTCAGACCACAGAGATCAATTACAAAGGTGAGAGTTCACCTGACTTACCATATGTGGGTTTCCAAACTAAATATATGTTCTATGTGTTGTAGTATCCTAGTTAGAAAATTTGCAAAGTGAAACTGCTTTCGCCATGTGAGAATTGTATCAGGTTATGCAGCTTCACATTTTTCATGCCCCTGTTTCTACAGAGGGGTCGGTCATGTTTCTCTTTACTTTCATGCAACAGAAAGGACTGTGTTAACTGCAGAATGTATATAAAACTGGTTTAAGGTACAAGATCATGAAATTTGCTGTGGTCACACTGCAAATAAAAGCTGCCAGCAGCTTCTAAGGTTCAACCTTCAATTTAACCACAGAAATTTATTCTTCTCTTTCTGTTTCTTCTTGAATAAATAATTTCACTGAAAATGCAGATCAACCTGACATAGGTAGGTAAACTTCCATGTTTTCAATCAGCAGCAAAACCCAATTTATTCTAGATGTCACCTTTCTGGCTACAATATTAGATATTAATCCTCAGAAATAGAAAAGCTGCATAATTTTGAGCTACTGTCCACTTCAATATGATTTTAAAGGCAGATGGATCACTGCAATTTAGCTCTGGACCTCACCTTTCCTGTGTGTGAGAAAGCTGCTGTGGATCCTGGATATAGGTTCAGGTTCATCAAGTGGAGACCAAACATATGAAACTTGCTTTGATTAAAATTACAGTTCTCCTGCTTAAATACCTGTTATACACAATCCCAAGGTCTTAGCACTGTAAAATAAATATGCAGATATACTTAATACCTCTTTTTCCTCTTATTTAACATCATGAGGGTCAAAATATAGTGTGGAAGCTCATTTTCATGCTCTTCAAACTGAGAGACATGGAAACTCTACACCACTATCTCCAAATTATCAACCTTGCAGATTTGGGTATCACTCAATATATGAACACTAAGGCAGCTACTGTCAGTGTTGGAAAGGAACCAGCTCACACAAGGAGCTCTGCACTACAAAATGCTTAATAACAAGAAAGGCTTATAAATCTTCATTCATAGTTATCAAATCACTCTAAAAATGTTGGCTTAAAAAGTCCCAAATAAATGTTAATTTAACCTTTTGGCACTTCACAAATATTTATCTTCTTTGGTATTTCATGTTTCCCCATTTATCCACTAGCTATTACCTAACTTAGAAAAAAGAAAAAGACATCTTTGCCAATTAAGAAACATATTTGAAAAACTGCTCACTAGAAAAGATTCTTGCCTAAGATGAGATTAGTCATGTACTAAGTTATTTATTTGCCTGCATAACCACAGAGGAACAATCATTTTATTGTCAGTCTTGCTTAAACAGAGTTTCTTTAAAGAGCCAAGAATGGAGGAAAAGCACTTTGTTTTAATAAGGCCATGATGCTTATTAAATAATTTGCATATTGAAGGTTAAATTCTTATCTCTATACAGTAAGAAGTATTTTTGTCTATCCTTGAAAATTGGAAAAAGTACAGACAAGGGTTTCAAGAATGGCAAAACATACTTATGTGTAATTTTTGACACTTGTAGTTGTTTACCTGTACTTTTTTTTTATTTAGACACTAATTTTCCCTTGCATGAGAGACTTCATTAGTTTTTTGTTCAAAGACTGCACCACCACTGTATTGACAGAAGCAGCACATTCTTCAAGCAGCTCCTACCGTTCCACCAGCCTGCTACTGACTATTCATTCACCTCTATTTCCTTTGCCAGGCCGAAGGTCTTTTAATGGTTTATTAACTCTTTGATGCTTGTCTCAGTCTAGGAAAGATTAAACCACCAACCTCATCCGGTGGGAGCAGAATGAAATCTCTCTATTCACTAGCCTGCCCCATTCCGCCTTCATCTTTGGCACTGGGCTTTCCGTTTCCATATTCCCTGTTTACATTTACCATGGTGGTATTATTTAACACCATGAAGTCAGGAAATGTAATATAAACTGAAAAGTATACCTTATTTTAATATACTGATTCCTATTAGTTTCAAAGAAAAGTTTACGTAACTGGAATTAGTGCTTAATCTCAAAGCAAAGCGGCTCTGTCTGGATGCTATACCACATTTTGCAATCGGAAAGACAGACACTTCCATAACCACACACTGCTAGATTGGATACTGCTTGGATTATACTATATCTCTGAAAAGATAAGTTGGTTACAGAAGTTACAAAGAAGAGAGAGACAAGCAAATAATTAAAAAGGTTGATAAATCAAAAAGACGTTTGTGGTTCAGGCAGAAGAGTTGTGAAAGGCTACTGAAATTTTCCAAGGAGAGAGATGGCATACCCACGGAAGAAGCTGAAAATGTAAGCAGCCATCAGAAGGAGTAGAGGATGGAGAATTTCGACAGACCGTGGATGCTGCTGTGAAAAACTTTTAGCCTGAAAAGGTGATCAGCTATATAAAAACAGACATCAGAGGCAGCTGAAGTTGCAAACTACATGCACTGAAAAAAAGGATATAAATATACGTAAGATTTGAGGATTTAGAAGGACTTCTTATTGAGGCACTTAATAGGCAGAAGAGCTTCTGATGGCAAAGGAGAAACAAAAGGTTAGGTAGCATTACAACGGCTCTTTTCAAGCAGATTGTTTTGATGTGATCCAGACCTGACTACATGGGACAATGTTTATAGAAAAATCCATTTGTAACAGCAATAGCTTCATGGTTGAATGAATGACAAGGTATTTTCTGTACTTAAATGAAAGTGGGATGTAGTACAATGTAACGGGGAAGCCGAGTTCTGCAAATGCCTTTGAAACAGAAAAAGAAAAAAAATAAAAAGAGCACAAGGGGCAACAATCTTTGCCTGTAAGAATCTTTTTGATTCCTGGATTTTCTTTTTGTTTACTGCTGTGGAAAATTATCCTGTGCCAAATCTTATAGCTGTTTTATCCATGAATCAGAAATGTAAGCTTATTGGAAACTGTCAAGTGCAGCATAGAAGACTTGGATTTCATTCAAAAAGCAATCCAATCATGGTCTTCAGACAAAAAGCCAAAAACACGAGATCAAAAGACAGGCACATCCAACAATGAACACAAGTTAACCAGATGTCTCAACTGAAAATAAAGACCTGGAACCATATTCTGGAGCTAGAGGTAAAGCAGGTCAGAAATACTTTACAGAATACCCATCCCACGCAGGAAATCCAAGGCAAAAACCGACGTCAGCGAAGACGTCCTCAAGCTGCACCATGAAGACATGAGCTGATACATGTCTCTCTATGCTGCCAAATCAACACTTGATCAGAAACCTGTGCCACAACCCAAGTTTAGAAAGCGTGACGAGTGACTGTGAGCATATCAGAGAGAGGAAAAAAATTAAAACACAGAGCCCTGGTGTCATCATACAACACGCTTCATAGTTCTGCTCACTTGCTCCATTACCTATTGCCAGAGAATCGCACCAAGCCTGGTCAGAGCAGGACAGAAACACAAGCCTCACAGTCCTGAAGCAAGAGTCATGTTTCAGGGCTTTATTTCTCATGCTGAAAAAAAGTTTGTCTACAAGCATCTCATATCACACAAAATCCAGAGAGGCAACTAAATCCTAAGAGTTCACACTGATCTTCCCTTACGCAATCCCTACACTGCCATTTTGTCTTTCCTTCCCACCTTCCAGCACTCCCATTACTGCTCATCATTGCTAACACTCCAGAAAGGACTGCTCAGGAAAAGACATCGATCTCCTGTAATTTATATGGATTAGAGTTCTTTCAATTTTTTAAAACATGTATCAGGGTTACTAATTGGAACAGTGTATTTATCAAATCAATTTCCAGGTGACTGCACGTGCTTCATGATCTCAGTTCAAGAAACAGGTATGGGTATTTAGTGAGACTGTATTTTCCTATTAATGAAGAACAGCAATTTTGGGGTAGTACTTTGAGCAGGAATTTATTCAAGTCATTGCAAATACTCATTAAACAAAGACTCTGCAGTCTGACAGAATGAGGAAATGGAGGTTCTTAGCAGAAAAATTAAACCTATCAAGTAGAGAAATAAAATAGGAGATCTATTTCTTTTCTTTGACCATTTCTAGTGATACTGCCTTTGGATGTTAATCCTACATCTTCCTCAATTACTAGTAGCTTCCAGACTACGTATAAAACAACCTGCGGCCTTTCTATTGAAAAAGATTGATTTACAGAGGCCTGTTCTAGAAGACAAGGTAAGTGGTGGATACCTATTCTTCAAGCATAAGTCATTTCCACTCTACGCATAACAGTAGATAGAATGAGGCGACAGTGTTAATCAGATCTAAATTAAACTTCTTTTTGAGGATACAAGGACTCATAAAGGCTGCTAACAGAGAATTTCAGAGCATTTGCAGGAGCAAACAAGCAGTTTATAGATATGTTTGTCTGATAAATCACAGCAACTGTAAGGGAGCTGCTATCCTACCCTTACTATGTGGGTCAGCATTGCTGCAAAAATAAACACTCTACCTGAGCACCAGAAAGATCGTATTTTGCCCAGGTTAAAAATGTTTTGCAACAGAGGTATAGCTAAATCGCGTTTTAACCATGCTACCTAACCATCCCTATTTTTATGTCTAAAATGCAACTTGACTCAGGGGCAGTGTTATAACATGGTACCCATCTATGCTAATAGACTAAATCACATTATCCGTTTCAAGTGATGGCAGTGCTCTAACTGGATTTTGTAGTACAGAAGAACCCCAAATGTTAAGAGAGGAATCAGTATTAAAAGAAAAAATTGTGAACACAAATATAAAACCACATCACTTGATGAATAGTATAGATTTACTGGTGGGGGAAAAAAATAATAATAAAAAAAAGAAGTATTTTCTCTTGTCCATCTAACTAGTTTATTATTCAAAAGGAAAAAAAATTATGAATGGCATAGATTTAGTAGTGGAAAAAAAAAAAGAAATATTTTCTCTAGTCCATCTAACTAATTTATTATTCAAAAAGAAAAAACAAATGGTAGTGGGCCATCAGATAAGTCCTATTTGTACTTTAAAAAAAGCTGTATATATTATGCAAGTATAAAGCAGAAAAACATGAATTTCTATAGATAAAATATTCTTGTATTTAGGCAAGGCCAGAGGTACTGGCAAACAGCAAAGTGTTAGAGAGAAAATAAGCATCTAAAGGAAAGCTACTGGGTCAGTGTGTTGGAATTATCTGGTATACAAATGAGGCAGAGAAGTGTTCCGTTTCCAGAACTACTACTATTAACGATAACACAAAAATAGCAAAATACCACAGAACCACCAGACAGACAGAGATTGAGTAGATTTGGGTTACAGGTGGATATAAACGGCCCAGTGTTGGCAAAAGCAAGGCAATAATCTGGATACCAAAAATAATCGTGGAAATCATTGTTGAATACTGAAATCATACGGGAGATCTTGTGGTGATTGCAAATAATAAAACCATCTGTCCAGTAGTAAGAAGCACTACGCTGGGCAAACAAGGGAATGAAGCATAAATCACAGAAAGGCACCCTGGCAGCGGGAAAGATGCTACTGAAAGCTCATCTGGAAAATTATGTGCAATTCTGATTACCACATAAAGTTATTGCAGAAATCAAGCAGGTGCAGGTCAGAGCTATCAATTCACACAGAATTTGGGGGAGTTTTAGCTATGCAGACAGATTTGCCAGACTTCGTCTCTCAATTTTAGAACAATGGAACCTAAGTGGGATTTTTTTGCCAACATTTACGAGACCTTGACGCCAGTAGGAATTTTTAAAAACAACCAATTAAACCTATGCATGTCGAGAGGTGAAGGACAAGAGCAGAAAGGAACAGCATTCACAGAAATTAAAAGGTGTCCTCACACAAAGGTTCATCTTAGTCCTGTATAGAGATCCTTCTCCCATGTTATTTAGGCTCTTAGTTCTATTTCCAACAGTATTCCCATACTAAAAATGTATGGGGCTATACACAGCAATAGGCATGTAGACAGATGGATTACCAGAGACAAGACAGCTTTCCAGGGACCGAACCTCCAGCTTATTCTATTTTTAAAAAGCAGCTCATACAAACAAGAAACCCAGAACTGGATCTTCTTCTACTGCATGCTCCTCCTGGTTTGAGTAACTTATGAAGAGATGTACCAGGGTCCATCTCCCTGATGTCCTCTTGCTGACTGGCCAATAGTAGGCAAAGATGGAAGAACATAGACCATGGCAATCTTATTCTATGGTTTACATAGCAGATTAGTAGATGATAGGATTGGGATGAATTTTGACAGAGAGAAGGATTACAGTGTCTACATTCTGAACAGGATATATTTTAAACAAGATCCACTCCAAATCTTCTTAAACTTTAATGAAAAAAAGGAGCTTATGCTCCTTTTGCTTATACATACTACTGCAGCAAGCTTGAAGTGTATTTCTTCTCAGGTTTTCTGGAGTTTTAAGGTTGAATCATTGGTTTCTTTCAGTTTACTGCTGCGTTCTATTTACAGCAAGGGTTGTGGCCTTGGAACAGCCAGAGACCTTGGAACTGATTAGCTCTGGTAAGAACACTTAATCAATTTTACCCACCACATTTGAAATTTGGTTTCATCTGCATGCTCTAGCAATGACTTCACAGTTTCAATAATACATACAAAATAAAAAGCAGGATGCACAACTATAAAAAGAAACAACAAAATAAATTAGGTGAAAAAAATGAGTTCTGTCTATTCTTTCTTCTGTATTTATGTTTGACTTAGATGATGGTCGTGACTAATGAGAAGATGGAACTGCTGAAAGTACTTTAAACGAGCTAGCTGATAATGGAAAGATGCATCTTTTCTTTATTCTCCTAGTGTTGGTACTTCTATTAATAATACTATCCCTGTAAAAGCACACAGATGCCACCTAAAGCATTAAGAACAATCTAATCATTGTGCTATGATAAATAATTGGGTTTAAATCTGCATAGTTAAATAGAATAAAAAATAAGAAAATGTAATCTTCCTGTTATATTTAATTAAATTGCAGCATTTTGACTGACTTTCAATAAACTGACTTTTACCAGTGTAAAGAGGTGATTCCAACCTCACCTCACCTTTCTAGCAAACATACAAGGATACAAGAATCCTATAAGGATACAAGAAGCCTATAAAAGAGAAGACATTCAAAGTGGCCTGTGCACCTTATAACAGGAACACAGAGATCACTGCTGGGGCTGACAAGCAAGGGATCAGGCTAATGGCGGAAAAGCCATTTTTCATACATTCTCCATCTCTCCTGAGATGCTGTATATACATATACAGACATATAAAAGGTTCTTATTTTCTTTTCATAATCTTTTTTAACACAGTAAGCATCAGTTTGCATATACTAATAAAAAATAACAATCTTACAAGACATGTTTCTACCTCAGTTCATATTTTCTTGAATTTCTCTGAAAATTTTAGCACAGATATAGTTATTTTTAATGATTCAGGATAATTCATACATTATATAGGAAGTGAAAACACTTAAATCTGCAGAAGGCTTCATTGTACCTATTCATTTCATAGTAAAATAAGAAGTTTTTTCAAGTTTCCATTTTGCCTACTTTTTAATCTTATCTGTGAACGATCCTGGGTAGATTTACAAGTCTGTCAACTATCGCTACCAGTGACCTGGACACTGGATCTTTCAGAGACGTTCACAAGCTTTATGTTCTGCAGAATAAAAATAAAATAAATTAAAAAAAAAAAAAAAGAATGTGGGAGTCAAATGGCCCAACAGGCATAGCTTCAAAACACAAAAGTTGACATCAAAGTTGAGAAGAAAAGGTTACAAAAAGATCATGTTACTTGTAAGAAAAACAGTTCTCACTATCTTGATTATAAACTACTGGAATCTCAAGACAGTCTCTCTTGGAACGACATGCAACAGTGAGCATTTCCATAGTAGAAAGAATCAAGTAAATTCACTGCTTTTGAGTACATGAGAAGGCGGCAAACTCTATTGCTTACATTAGAAGAGGGTCTCTCCACTCTCTAGAGATAGAGTGGAACTCCATGGAACACTTCTGTAATCTAGCTGGCAGTAAGCGATACATTATGGAAGATTATAGTGCCACTTGTAAAAGTTGGTGAAAAAGATTTAAGTAACCTACCTACTATTTTTGAAGTGGGAAATACAGAACAACCACGCCTCTTCTCCCTAAAAGAGTCATTTTCAGTTACAAAGGTGTACAGAATTCCCCTACTCTCATTCCACAGTATTCTTCTAAACAGTTCAACTAAAGAAAACACACATATTTCAGGGCAGTAAACATGTAGACTTCAAATAGTTTCACAGAGAAAGTAAAAACCAAGCGAAAACACAAGATACAATCTATAAAGTAACAGTAACCTGTAAAGATAGAAACCATTAAATGATGCACAGAGTCCAAGTCAGAGTTCCAGCTGCATCTACAGTCATATAACCTGTGATCTTTTTTAAAAATAATGAACTACCATTCTCTGCCGAAGTTTAGCATGCCGTGACTTTCTTATTTGTACTCACAAGGCAATGTCTTCAGGGCAGGCGCTGCCTGTCTGGGCAGAGTTATGTCAAGAAACGCTGGCACAGTGGGGTTCCCATTACAGCTCAGTCTGTGGACTTCCTGCAAGACAAAACAGTTGAAAATATATCCAAAACTTTAGAAATATCTACACTTATTTCATGTTACTGTAGAAATAGCTTTATTAGCTGATGACAGCAGCAAAGTCAATGAAATAACACGGCCATGCCATAACAAGTATTAGAATTTTGCTCCAGAGTCAGGTAGCCTCAAACAGAAAATTATCAGCAAGACATACTGACATTTACAATCTCTGGTAAAAAGAGATGAGAGTAGATATAGAAGGGAAAGAACAGAGTGTTTTAGGGAGAAAAATATGTCATACAGAAAGTGCTAGAAGGTGCTTGACCCAATCAACCAAGGCATCCAAAAGACGTTAAAACACAGCTCCTAAAGAAAAACTTGCAAGTTTAGAAAATGTAGTGTATTGTTATGAACGCACTGAGGCATGAACAATGCAAGTGCAGTGTCGACACTTTTTTTTCATCTGCCTATTCTCCTTTTCCTTTGCAAGGGAAGGAGTGGGTTTTAGAGGTGGTCTTTATGAAGGCATAGTCCCCAAGCACTCTTCTTAAATTTAAGAACTGTTTAGTACCCCTCCAATCCCACATTTCTCTCCAAAGAAAAAGGAGGACTTAACTGAGACAAAGACTGAAGGGAAGGTGAAGATCAAAATCTGGTCTTCTACAATCCTTTAAAATAATTAAAAGATAAAAACTATGATTCCAAACACTAACTTTGACCTGTATGACCTCCTCAGCTATACAATTAAGCTATAGCATAACCTTGCATTAATAATGAAATCAGACAATTTTATACCTTTTTAATAATGTATGCCAAATATATTTGGGTTTAGGAAGGAAAGTATTCATTTATCGATCATGATGCATTATCTCCAACCTGGAAATTTCTAAGCAGCTTTCATCTCCTGTGCAATTGTAAATAATTCAGAACGTAATTTCAGTTGGGTTATTTTGTTTGTATTTTTTCTTATTAAATTTGTATTTTTTAATCAAAAGAAAAGCTGACAGACCTATCGCAAAAGGTCGAATGTCCATCTCACATTACTAAAAAAGTCCCAAAGAAATCAACTTGAAAAGTCCCATGAGGGAGGATACTGCTGTCTAATTCTTAGTTTTTTGAACATCAACCTCTGTACCTACTGTATTTGTACAGTGTTACATGTATATTTAATAATGATTTTGGTAACAGTAGCATATAACTTTGAGTTCTTGTTTAAAGGACATATTCACGTAATGATTTCTTAAAAGTTATTTGTTCATTTTGCCTTTAGATCGGAACAGGTCATCCCTGCCAGTTCTCAGCATGAAGACAGAAACTTTATTCATGTTTCTAAGTTGAAAAGTAAATTTAAATATGCAAGAAATGATTACTAATTTGTACTGCAGATCTGCATTCACTCCAAAGGTGAATTCTTGAGTAAGGTAATGACAAACTATGCAGCTTAGAGATTTACAGGCTTATCTGGGGAATATTTTAATATTAATGAATTTCCAGCAAGGTTAGATTTTTATTTCCCCTATCTATAATTAGCAGTGGGGAGAAGAAAGGATGAGAACAAACAGATGCCATGGTGACACTGAAAAATAAGACAGAAAAAAGACAAATGGAATAAACAGTGTCTCAGGGAAGTTAATTAGGAGCACTCTGCAGTTCCTAAGGCCTTTGAATGGTCAGTTCAAGAGATAATATTATCATAAAGGGATTACTGTAGGATTCTACATATCAGTGGTCAAGGACTACATCAGATTTTAGGGAGGAAAGTTGTGCTACGTGAAAGAAATTAAGAAGAGTACGTTCTCATCATTACAATCAGAGAATGTACAGGGACAAATTCCAAAGTCATACATCAGTGCATGCAAAGTAATCACCTTATAATAACTAACAGCCTCCTTTAGGACTTTCAGATCATCAATTAAAATGATGTTTTGAGTGCTTCTGTGATACAAGTGGATTTAACAAGATACAAAGTCATAAAACAATAATCCAAGGAGTTACTGGATTATATGGCTGTGCAATCAGAAGCGGTATTAGTCTAACTCATGCCCACTCTCACTTAACCGGTGTTTCTTTTCACCTTCCCACAAAGTCACTGGCACCAGTTTTTACCACTATGCATCAGGGCATTTGATGTGATTGAGTTTAAAGAAATTTAATTAAAACATATGTCACCATTTAACGGTATGTCTATATGTGGACTGGTATGACAACAGGAGAACACAGACATTCCCAGGCTAGTTTTAAGCTGCCTAATCAGCCACTGCTAGCAGCAGAGATGTAGCAGCCTGGAGCTCAGCACATGCTGCAAAGTTGCCCTAAGCACCCGGGTGAGACATGTGCCCTACGCACCTCTGCCATGAACATGTAACACGGCAAAGATTTATTTCTTGTTTCATATTTTGGAATACCACTAAATCGTATCATGGTTCCCTACAAAGCTGCTGAATAGATTCAACAATTTTGTTGTGTTCAACCATCTCCGAATGAAATGTTCCTGTCCTTCATACTGTTTTCACACAGGACGCTTTCTTTGGTGTCAAGGAAACCACGGCGTGCAGCCATGGCTAAAAGGCACAGTAACGCCTACAAGGAATTCAAAAATCATCTATGCACTTCCATGGTCTTTGGAATTGTTTGGACATCTTAAATTACCTGGAGATTAAGTGGGTTCTGTGAGCGGCTGTTGCATTTACACGATGAGGGAAAACCTGCAAATACTCAATTCTACCCCCATGCATCTGAGTGAACAAGAAGTTCAGATACAAATATATGGATATTCCAAAAAGACAGTATGACTCTAGAGAGGTAAGATCTATGTAAATCTACAATTTATCCTATTTGAAATAGGGGCCAGGACACCTACTACAGCCGAGCTCTCCGGTTTCTTTCTTACTAAGACAAACCTCAAGTGGTCACATTTTCAATGTAATGACCTAGCTTTGTCGGGGAGCTGTGTCAGGGCCCAAATCAAAGGCAGAACTGACAACCCCTTGCCGTGATCGACATCCAAACTCATGCACATACTCAAGCAGTGCTTTACAGCTCCAAACAGTCTCAAAACAGCACTCAAATGTAATTGCTGAGGCCGGGGTTTCACAAGGCAGTACCTGTAGTCATATGCTTAGTAGAAACTAGATTATAAACAGTTGAAATCATGCTTGTTCTGTTCTTGATTGTGTCTGGAAGCTCCAGCACATCAGTGAAGACATATTAACACAGTTTCTGTCCTGGGAATTGAATTATCAGCCCTGCCTACATGTTCTACAGGCAAAGTCTCTTTACAGGACATGCTAACAGCTAAGCAAATCTCGGGAGAGCCTAAGCTGTCTCTGTCTTTCTAGCAGAGAAGTGCAGTGCAATGCTCAGGGTGGGAATAACTTCTCATTGGCAATAAAGCCAAATGACCTCCAAGTGTTGACCTCCTGGAGTGGAGGTTATGGCCTCCCAGCAGTGGACTTTTAGCAGGTCCTTTTGTGAGGCCACAGGAAACCCTGGAGACAGAGGAATCCCAAACACACCTCACAAAGCACCACCTCTAGAACAATACTTACAGCATCATCCCCTTCCACTGATGGCATGCCGCTGGAGCATTGCCCGCAGCTCGGTGGTCCTGACATCCCTCAGGATAGAGGAGATCTGTATGATACAGGGGGTTTTTCAGGTGCAAAAGGGATCTGTGCCTGTTGCAGACTTTGCAGAGCCCGCTCTGCTTGCTGGGGCTGGTACCAAGAGGCAGATAAGCCAGGCAGACTCTCTAGCACTCCAGCCTGAGAGAGGGACAGGTCCTGAATCAAGACTGAGGCATCTCAGGGACTTCACAACAACTGAGCTTTTGCATCTAGGTAACCTTAAGGACCAAAGGAAAATATCAGAGAAGTACCCGATCTTAATCATAAGTTAAGGCAATGGACTGCAACTTATGCAGCCATTCAAGTCAAGTTCCAGGTGTTTAACTTTCAGTTGGATTTTTGCTCACAGGGAACAGAGACAATGATAATCTCTGATTTTCTACCCGCAGTCCACATTTCCAGAGAGCAGCAAAGGAACTTTGGTCCTACAAGACATAAATATTTTCACAACTAAAAACTTTTCACAACTCACATTGTCTTCAGAGGGTACTTCTGAAGGCAGAGATCTTGCTGGACCAAGGCCACTGCAAAGCGCGTGTTGACACAGAAAATACGTATCATCATTCAGAAAGGTTATGCTCGATCGAAAGAGAAGAAATGGAGACCAAAGACATGGAGATGTGAGCTACAAACCAAACAGATTTAGCATGGCACAGATAATCAGCAACAGATGAAACTAGTAAGTAATATAAATCTAGGTTTAGTCAACACAAGACCACTCCACAGGACAAACAGTTGCCAGTGGGGTCCAGCAAGCACCACCTAAGTCCAGTGCCAGGAGCTGCCCTCGTGAGTGTATTTGGAGTTTTTTCTTTAATATGCGTGAAGGCCTTCTTACCCACAAATATTTGATGCTTTACTGGATTTAGACAGCTTCAGTTTCTCCCTGATTCTCCGCTCTCTCCTTTCAAGCAATGGAGTAGATAGGAAAGGAAGCTGTGCAATCCTTTCAGGGGGAGTACAGGGACCTGAGGAGGAAAATAAAAGGAAAAGAAAAATGCTGGTGCATGAAATCTGGCAGGTGGTAAGTACACAGTAGATTTCAGTAACTACTTTGCTATAGTACGACACAAAAGGAAGTTATCATTATATGCAATGCCGCTGTACAATAAAATACAATAAGCAGGAAGACTTGCTTTAATAGAAAGACACTGTGATTTGTGATATACTGAACTAAGCAGAACATCCTCAGATGTAATCATCTTTTAAGAGGTTATTTCTTCAAAAGAAACTATGGAATTATTTACAAAGAATCATAAACACACAATAAAAACCAGATTTTAAATTGCCCATGTATATACCATCTGTCAAAATAATTTTTAAAAACAAGTCAAAGTTTGTAAATTTATTTCACCACTGATGGCATATGCAGGATGACTGAGATCAGCATGACGATAGCCTATATACGAAAAAAACATTTAATTCTAATTTCTCACTCAGTGCCTGGCCCTCACAGGCTGAAGATGAATGAAGTAATCATCCTTAAAGAGCTTTGCCATCTAAAAGGAAATAATTTAAAGAGCATAAATTAGCAGTTACAAAAAATAAAACTGTCCTACTCTACTGTGTCTCACTATTTAAAACACTTTCAAAAATTACCAACAATTTTTAAAATGGATCATAGTGTTTCTTTCTGGAAGCTCCAGTTCTCCTGGTGAATTCTTATTGGTTCATTTATTAAAGTGTAAGGAATCTAAAATGAATGTGCCTCTGGATTTTACAGAATGAAGAAACGAGAGCAATCTGCATTGAAGAAAAAAATCTGGGCTTCATTAAAGACAATGGAAAGATCCTTCTGTTTCCCCACAGTGCCGCCGTGGACTTGGGGACTTCCATCTCTGCTCTTCACATCTGCTTCACAGCATTCAGGTGTCCTGAACACCAGCTGGGTCAGAGTCAAAGTTACAAAAATTGCGTGGGACCTTCATCTCAATGATGATCCTGTTTATAATTCAGGTTTTTATTTTCATATTAAGATGGCCAAACTAACGGTAATTTCCTTGCAATACTTAATATCCATGAAGCTAGCCTTCTCACAGCCCAATACAGCCCTCTTCTGACGGGGGAGGTGGGACACGTAAGATGATTATGTGTACATTACTTGAGGCAGAAATGCAGATTATATTGGTAAAAAGGATTTAGGAAGGGAATTCCCATCTTCACAGCCACTCCACTGTCTCTCATCCTAGTTGTACCTCCAACAAGCTGCCAAGGAGTTCTTCCCCACGTCCATGGGCTTTCATCACTTCTGAGACACTACTTGCATTTTTCCATGCCTTGGCTAATATACATTGAATTTTATACCAGCAGTGATGATAATCCACAAACAATCAAATATAACATCCATAAATGTATAAAGGAAAATTCCAGCAGGAACCCAGAATACCAAAACATTTCCCATTAAAGTCATAAACATGCATAATAAAGCGTTAGATATACTGCTCTATCCATTTATTAAAAGACGCAGTGCAAAACAACTGTGAATTCTTTCCTCACTAGTAAAATACAGTGGCTTCATTTTACAGTCCAGTAGAGAAGGCATCCATAGCCAGGTTGACTGTAAAGCTGCAACTTGGATTTGGCCTTTAACGTCTAACAAAAAAAACCACACCTTCAATAGTCAAAATGTAATTAAAAAATAGAATTTCAGCCTGTTTGAAGCTCCTTCTCAAGGTAAAAAGTCAGTTTAGCTGCTCCACTGAAAAATATTATTTTCATTGCCAGTATGTCAGAACAGACGTTCAGTTAGCTTTAAAAAACCCAGTGCCAGAATTTTTAAAAATTAAACTGTGTACATTTAAAATAGTACAGAAATGGGATCAAGCAGAAGGTGAAGGTATTTCTATGAACTGATTATGACACTAATTTCTCATGTGAATTTCATTCCTAACTTTTTGTTAATTAATAGGAACAGGTCATTATATACAAAAATACAACTCAGACAAAGATGACAAATTAGGGAGAACACTGAACGGTGAACAATTAGAGCAGAATCTGAGCTCATTTCATGTCAAAGGAAATTTTGTTCTCAAGCTCAGCATAACAAGGTTTCCACATGCAGAAACCATAGACTGCATTCTTATGTATGGCTTGTCCTGAGCTTCACTGAAAAGAGGAATCAAAGGAAACTGCCAAAAATATAAACATTTCTCTACCAATTTCCCATGGAAGCAGAGGACCGCATAAGAAAGCATTTGTCAGAAGTCACTTGAAAGACACTCCTCTCCAGGAGGAATCAGATTTAATTTCATCCCAGAAAAGTTCAACTTCATCATCTCCTCTCCTCCTTCTTCCTACCGCCCAACAGCCTACCTATGCACCCTTGGACATGTCGGAGTTTGACTTTCCAGGGATGACCTCGCCACTCTTTCTAGCCAAGGAGCCAGAGGGACCTTCTCCATCGCAGCAGTGCAGTGGGGTGGGCATGGGAAGAAGAGCTCTCCAGTTGCTTTTGACTCTCTTATTCCTACCACAGATGTTATATTATAGAAAATGTTGGCAGAATTACTTTTATTCCTCGAAAGCCTGGGGGGGGGGG